>NC_133648.1:121015487-121315487 GCF_009905375.1 Apium graveolens
CACAAAGATGTTCTCATAAAACAATCCCCTGGGCAAATCATAAACTTGCACCCAGATATCCATTTTATCTAACTGAATACGATGTGGATCTTCATTTTCCTTGAGTTTTTGATACACTAATAAGCTCTGTTCAAAAGTCCATGGCCCTCCCTCCAAAACTTTTTTCATATCAAGTACATGGTAGAAAACAAACGAGTACCTCTGGCCGCCAATATCATGGATCTCCACTCCTTCTCTAGGTCTCCATAACGAAGCCATTACATTCTTCATTGCATTAAAATTTATTGTTTTTTCTGTAAGGAAACGACCCACCAAAACATATGTGTTAGTCGTTGATTTGACCGTTCCTTCCGCAACAATGAACCCTCCATCCTCCTCCTCTTCTAATGACAGCCTAGCATACAATTCATCCAGACTTTCTGTTGCTGTATTCATTGGGTTAATAGAACTGAGACAATTAATTTGAATCAAATAGCTACCGCCCTTGTCACATAGACAAGACAAAAACTTGCATTAGGCAAGATGTATTATTATATGAGTGATATTAAATAATAACCTGTTTTATTTATGACTTTTTTTAAAGATTAATTATTTATATATCCATGGCGCTGTCAGTTATTCGTTTGCTTTTGACTGTTTTTAAAAAACGGTTGGTTAGTTAAGGATAACACCAAAGCAAATTTTGGAGTTTGGTGAATTATCAAATAGGTAATACAATAGTTTTTTTTAATTCCTACACCAGGAGGTATTGTAATAAAAAATTTACGACGAAAAATGTCACTTATATTTAGCAAATTTTGGATTTTGGTGAATTATCAAATAGGTATTTTTCTCGGACTCGGCTCGTTTAACTCCAACTCGCTCAAACCCGGTAACTCGACTCGGCTCGGATAAAGTTTATATATATTACAAATAATAAATTATTACTAATTACTTAAATTTTTTTATTAATACATTTTTTCATCATTGATTAAATTTAGAATACTTGTTTATTTTTTAAAATTTAACATTTAGTTTTTCGTAAATAAATTATTTAATATTGTTATCATGATATATTCATCTTCAATTCTTCACATTTTCATAAATATAATTAAATAACTTGTAATTTATATCAACCAAATTTAAGTAAAATATCAAAATATAATAAAATTTTGACATCGATGGTTCAAAAAGTAATATACGATTTCTAAAATCACGAATGTCTCAATAATTTGAAATGAAATTGGATAAATTTCTAAAATTTTTCTTGAAAAATAAAGAAACAAGTGTAGAGTGTGAGTGTGCGTATATAATTGTAAGATAAGACTATTATTTAATCTCGATACAACTTGTAAAATTATAAATTACACTTTAATATTCATCAATTAAAAAATATATAAGAGTTATTAGTGGACAACTCAACTCGGTTTGAGTTGGGTTCGGCTCAATTGATCGTGAATAAAATCATGTTCGGCTCGAACTCAAAAGAGCCCAGCTTGAACACCAATTCAGGCTTGGTTATTAAATTGGATCAGCTCGGCTCTTTCTAAAAAAAGATAAGCTCCATTAAATTCGGCCAGAACTCAAATCAGCGCTATTTGTTGGCGGCTGCGGTCAAAACTCATTAACACATGAGTGATGGCCCAGCTCACCAAGAAATAAAAACACAATTGGCATAAGCTTGAGTTGGTCACCGACATCTTAACAACCATTGATGTCCCAATTTTAAGTTAAACTCAGGGGGCCTAATTTTTTTCCTACAATTAACATGCACCAGAATGACTTTCCTTGTGTATCGAAATACGAATTTGTTTTGACGTGTCCATGTGCAGTATAATAAACGCGAAAAATTTGAAATTTAATATATTTTAATTAATTTTTCTTTTATAATAATGATGAAACCCTGTATTTATAAAAATTTCACAAAATTAAAATAACTTAAAATTATAATTTTTCGTGTTTTTCCTACGTTCGAAGCACACAATATCATTTTGAGCTCAGATCCAAATCTTGAGCGATTCGACCAATCATATGTTCTTGGACCAGAACTCCAAAGTAACCCTGTCCCATTTTATGAGCTCACCGATATATGCATTTCTTTTTCTTTCAAACAAGACCATCTCTGTCTGTCAAAAAAATAAAAAAAATCATCTCGGTTGTATCAATGATGTGTATCAAGAGTTCGACCCTGATACGTGAGAATGTAATCAATTAAAAAAAGAAATGCTGTGAAAATGTGATGCTGAGGCATACTCTATCAGGGAAATACAGGGAAGCAAGGTAGCCCAAGTTCCGGCTACGAATAAGTTTAGGGGTGTATTGAATTGAAATTTTAATGCATTATATATAATTCATGAATTTTAATGGATTATATTTGATTTTGATTTTATACGTATTTTAGATAAAATAATGTAGACTGTGGTAAAATTGATAAAGAGTCTTTCAGATTTGAATACAATCCTTCAAAATTTCATGAATTATGGTAGGATTTTAAAAACCATAAAATACATTGAACAATCCCATAAAATCCATCATTTTATGAAGTCCAACAAAATCTGTAAGCATGTCAATACCATAATATTTTAATTTATTTTAAATAATCACAATTGAATACCATCAAATTTTTAATCATAATTTAAAATCTTGATTGAATACTACCCGATATTGTAGCATAATTTAAAATCCTAGTTGAATACCATAAAATTCTGATACATTTTTTAAAATCCCAGTTGAATATACCTAGATTTCATTAATGAATTTTTTTAAAAAAAATTTCAGTTCAATACACCCCCTTAGTTTATAATTTATGATATCTTGGAAATGGTGTATTTTTTTTTTTAATTATAAATCTTAATCCCGAATCTTCTATCGCATTTGTTTAATTGTTTGAGACTATGCGCATCTAATCACATAATACAGAAGTACTAGTAGCTAATCAGTCCAAATCGAAATGTTAAGCAATTGCCCATCTATCTATACTGTTATTATATTATAATAGACGAAATATTAAAATTTTGGTAGTCGGTCGGTCAGTACTTACTGAAATTATTTAATTACCCCTATTTAATTATTCTAGTTTTAATTATTGGGTTGATCAATTCTAATTCTAATTGATATTGAAGTCAAATTACTCTAACTTTACCAATTTCAATTATATTTTATATCGAACACTATATCTTTATAATTTATATTAAATTCAACTTCTTCTACCAATTCATATTTTAATTCATATCAAGTTCTATATTATTATAATTTGTTACTAATAATAAAATAATGTAAACCACTGATCCGAGATAAATAAAATTAATACTAGATTAAGTATAATTCGTATCATATTGATGTGAACTAAAAAATCAAATTTTAATTAAAACATAAATATTATTTTTTTTAAAAATACACATAAAATTATCAATAAAACTATATCGTTCAATCAATAATATTGTCATTTTCAAATATCTTTTATAGAATTATAGTTAATCGATTAAGTAATCATCATGCTAAAATAATATTTATAAGGTCCGAACATAATGGAGACATTATATTTTTATCTTCAATAAAATAATAATTTCGTTATAATAACATTTCCCCCTTACCAATGCTATCACTTTAAATAAGTTTAAATGTTCTAAAAAATTATGAACATATACATTTACTAATATAATTATTATGAAGTCATATCGTTTAAAGTTTTAAATGTACAAAATTAAGAATTGAATTCAATTTTTTAAAAAAAATATATATAATATTAAAAAAATATGTGTGATCCGTGCATCACACGGGTTTTAAGCTAGTAATAATAATATTTCCTGCATTTCAAATTAGTTTTTCTCTTTACTTTTATGCGTATTTTAAGGTATCTTAATTGTATACTTTTTTTAATTCTTTTTTTGAATAAAAATTTAAATAAAAAAAATTAAAAAAATAATTAAAGAAGTGATAGGGAATAAAAATAACCCTAATTGCGAAATTAATGTCGTATTAATTAGATCTGATTAGTCCAGGGGAAAAGCCCAATTGATGAGGCCTAAAACCCTTATTATTTATTAATTTCGTAATTGATAAAGGGGTTAATTAAATAGCCCAATAAATGACTTTAAATAAGTAACTACTTCTACAAGAAGTAGCTTCCAAGCAACCTAAATTCAGAAGGAAACTGAATCCTACTTTCTAGGATTCCAAAGTCCAATCAGAGATGAAGACTTACCCACTTAGTCACCCAATTATACCCTAATTCCTAGACCCTCAACGTCTATATAAAGGGTCTTACCTCCTCAAATTTAGGAGAATGTTTTGGACAAGAGCTCCAAACGCCACTGCTATGAAACTGCGTCCTAGAGCACAACTCTAAGAATCACGAAATCGCGAAGGCATCCTACAAGCCACGGGGACATTACCCGAAACGATGTTTTAGACTCAGTTCTCGAAAGACATCAAAGTCACTACGTCCTTAGTGTGCCCTTTCCGCAATAGCCCCGAGGGAAAGAAACACCAAGAACTACGTTTTGGATTGATCCTTGGTATACACCAAGGTACGTATGCATCTTGTAAAGGCATATTTAAGCCACGAAATAAAAGCGCAATCATTAAAACTCGAATCTTTTCAAACCCTAACATTAAATACGCGAAATAAATAAATCTATTTTTTTTTATCCATAATATTATAAACCATAACATTATTCAAAGTCATTGTTCTTAACCTTAGCATGCAATGGTGATGACACTAATCAGATAACACGAAAATAGTAAACGCCAACTTTTGTTGTACGAATACCCAACTACCAGACATCCACAAAAGAGATAGAAGCTAAACAGACACCAATTATGTCAAGACCCTATATGTCTATAGAATTTGATAATATAAAGGTTTAATGCGCAAGTTATTTATCGTGATTACATAGGGCAAGTAAGATGGTTAAAATTACCTACAAATCATGCATAATAAATGTTATTCCCTAACAATACAACAAGAATTACAGAAGGGGGGTTGAATGTAATTCTGGCTACTTTTTCAAATTTAAAGAATGTTCTAACTTGATAAATATAACAGAGTTTGATTAGCAATTGTGCGGAATAAGAGAATGATGGAAATCAAAACACTAAATAATAAAAACACAAGTTTTTAAAATTTTATGGTGGATTTGAAAGTATCCACCAGATATATATATATATATATATATATATATATATATATATATATATCAAATGAGAACCCTGTGAAGCTTTGAATAGCTCACAGCTGCTTACAAGTTTGAACAACTAAACTACAGAGAAATGGTTACATAATATAGCTTGATATATTTCTCTAAAAATAAGCTTGCTTAGTTAATTGTTCTACTTGCTACACTTGGTTTATATATCACCAAGTTTACATGATAATAAGACAAGATAATAAAATAAAACATATCTAGTCTAACTCCATGCTACTTCACTACTCTATTCCAGCATCTTTGAATATCTTCACAATTGCAATGAAATGGTAATGCTTCTTTGTTCTAAAATTCCTGCTTAACTGGCTGCCACATTCCTTTTGCAAATACCCAACGCATGTGACTGTGTTGTCACTGTCAACAGCTATTTGAATTTGATCATCCATCGGGACTATGCTTGTCATCCGTCGGAGCTTTGTTGATCATCCGTCGGGAGTCTTGTAGATCATCCGTCGGGAGTCTATTTGCCACTTGACTCTATTTCACTTATACAGAATTACAAGACATCTTATATTTACAATTAATCAACCTATTTTGCATATCAATCTAGTAGTCAACATGACTTACAGAATCCTAAGCAATCTACTTGACTAATACAAGTTGTCTGCAGAAATGTACTCACTTGATGGATTTCAATTTGTCATCCGTCGGGACTATAAAGTTTATCCGCCGGGACTATATTAGATTATCCGTCGAGTGCTACAAATTTTACTAAGTTAAATCTACAAAGGTATTTTGTTTAACTTATCATCTAGTTCACAACATATTCCTAACAATCTCCCCCAATTTATGTCTACTAATTTATGTCTACTGGAATTGTAGCCATAAATTAAGAGAAACTTGATGATAACAAAACACCCTAAAAATACAGATTAAAAAGTAGTAGATAAAACTGATAAGTGCTAAAAAATTTATTGAAAATTGAACAAAGCAAAGAGTAGAAAGAGTTCTCACAATTATTATCAAGGTGCTCCTCTAGTCTGAGCAGATATTTCTATTTTCTTGATTGTCTGAATTTCTTCCCAAGCTTCTAGTTGTTCTCCTCTATTTGACTCTGGAGTTATCTGTGGAATTCAAGTTCATCAGCTTTAGATAGATCCAGCATTACTTGCATTTTCAATAGAGTCTCATTGCTAGAGATACTCAATTGGTCATCTAGTCTGAAGAATCTTCTAACTCCCTTATCATCCATGAATTCCATCATCCAATAAGGCCTCAAATGCACTCTTTTCCCAGTGAAAGGAATTGATAGAGTTTTTGGAAGTGCATCTTTGGCTTTATTACTCCTTAGCTCTTCAATCTTCTTCAGAACCAATCTCCTTGCAGTCACATTAAATCCAAAGTTCTTTTTGAAAGATGAGTAGATCTTTATTAGTACAAATTGCCTTTCTTGTTAGTCCCTTGGCAATGTAGCAAGAATTACAGAAGGGGGTTGAATAGAATTCTTGAACCTTTTTCTTGAAATAAAAATGTTCAACTCGATTATTGATATATTTGTTTTGATTAGCACGATGCGGAATATAAACTCAAATGAATCAAAACACAAGTAATTAAAAACAAGAGTCTTTAAAAACTTTCTGGTGGATTTACACAATTCCACCAGAGATATATATAATATATCAAGAGGACTCTGTGTGCAGAAATGCTCACAGCTGCTTACAAAATAGAACTTCTGAGAATACAGGAAATGCTAAAGATTAAGCTTACAAAGATTTCTCTGTTTTTATGTTTCTCAACTATCTCAGTTATTTTTCTATTTGCTACTCTCTTGGTTTATATAATACCAAGATTACAAAGTCAAAAAGACTGAACAAATATAAAATCTAACAGTCTTAATCTTTACTGCTTTTCGTCCTCTATTACCCAGTTAATGGGCTTCAACAATGTGTTTGTATCCAACTCGACGGCTGTGTGTCAGCTTTCACTGTTCAACTGATGTTTGAATTCTTGATATGATCATCCGTCGACTTTCAGATCATCCGTCGATGACTTAATTGATCATCCGTCGACTGCTATGTTAAACATCCGTTGATAGTCATTTGATCATCCGTCGAAGGCTTTGTTAATCATCCGCCGGTAGCTATTTTGGCACTTGACTTCATTTCACTTATACTGAATTACAAGACATTACTTATGTACAATTAATCAACCTATTCTGCATATCTAGTTAAAGTCAACATGACTTATATGCTACTACAGATTCTATACAAAGGTGCATACATCACTGTGCTACAAACTTATTATTATATAAGCTACTCACTCGATGGATAATAAGTTAATCATCCGTCAGGACTATAATGAGTTATCTGTCGGGACTATAATTCTTATCCGTCGAGTGCTACATTATTTCACTAAGTAAAATCTACTTAGATGTTTTGTTTAAGTGATCATCAAGTACACAACATATTCACAACAATCTCCCCCAATTTATGTCTACTGGAATTGTAGCCATAAATTAAGAGATACTTGATGATAACAAAACATCCTAAATATATATCTTTAAAGATAAGTAGATAAAACTGAAAGTGCTTCAATTAAAACAAAATGTACAAGGTGTGGCTTACAGTCAGTTCAAGATGCTCCTTTAGCCTGAGCAGGTTTTTCTAGTTTCTTGAAGGTCTGGATCTTCTTTCAAGCTTTATGTTGTTTTCTTCAATTTGATTCTGGAGCTGCCTGTGGAATTCTAGTTTATCAGATTCTGAGAGATCTAGCATTTCTTGCATCTCCAAGAGAGTCTCATTGCTAGAGATACTCAATTGGTCTTCTAGTCTGAAGAATCTTCTCACACCCTTGTCATCCATGAATATCATCAGCCAGTAGGGCCTTAGATGCACTCTTCTCCCTGTGTATGGGATGATTAGAGTCTTTGGGAGTGCATCTTTAGCTCTAACACTCCTCAGCTCTTCAATCTTCTTCAATACTAGTCTTCTTGATGTTACATTGAACCCAAAGTTTTTCTTGAAGGATGAATAGACTTTGATCAACACAGCTTGACTTTCTTGAAGTATCCTGTGAAGAGGCCACTGAATCTCCCTTCCTCCTTTGTACTTGAACACCAACCTTTCAGGTAGGTTTCTGTATGCATCAATTGCCCTTACTTCATCCAGTTCCTCCAGATAAAGGTTTAGATCTGAGAATTCTTTGATGTCACACAAGTACAAGTAGTCTCCCCTGTTGACCTTGGGTTGAGCTTTAACTACTAACTTGGATTTGAGAGGTGACAGCTTCACTTTCTTGACTGCCCTTGATTTTGTCCTTTTTGGCTTGGTAAGGATTGGCAAGTTGAAGTCAGGAACTGGTAATTTATTCCACTCTATTGGCTCATCCTTTGGCACAATAGGTTCTCCATGTATGTTCCTGTAGGGGTCCACCACCCTTATGTCTTTAAATACCACAGAGGGCTTTGATGCTTGAGTTTTAGCTGGTGTGGATTCCTTAGGAAATTGATCTTCCAATTCCTTGTCAACAACATCCAGTTTCCTTTTTGTTCTTCTAGCCAATTCCTTCTTTCTTGGGGATTTCTTCTGTTCTTCAATCTTCTTCTTTGATTCAGCAGCTTCAGATGGTTGAGAGGGAATTTGTTGAGAAGAGTTTACAGCCTGTAGCTTGGCCAAGATGACAATCTGCTCTTTCTTTTGTTTAGATTTCTTAGCATCTAGAGCAGCTTGCCTCTTTTCCTTCTTTAATCTTGCTTTCTCTTCTTTCTTTGCTTGAGCAAATTATGGATGTCCAGCTACCATACAAATTTCCTTTCCATTTCTGAATATCTTAGCAATTCTCCTTTTTGAGGCTGAATCAGCTGGATCTTTATAGAAGACAATGGATCTTGACAGAAGTTTTTTTTCATCAGGTTTGGGTGTCTCATACACAGTGTCCAAGAGATTCTTCAAAGATGACTTGGGATAATTTGCCCTTGGTTTGAGAATTATTTCAGCCTTTTGTGATTTGATGCAGGAAGATTGTCCTTTCTCCATATAGTTCATGCTCATCTCATTCACACTGATTGGCTTGACATGAAAGTGATGGATGGCTGACTTAACTGGCTCCTTGACTAGTTCAAACTTTTTCTGTATCTCCTCATCAATCTTATCCCAGTTGATCAAACTCAACTTTCCTTTTTCAGCAGCTTTCAAATTTGTTGTTGCTGCTTTAATTAGATCTATACCATCTGCAACTGGTGGTTTGGAGATAGTAATTGAAGGTACAATTACTTTGCTGATTTGTACTTGAAGTTTCTCCCCCTCTGTTGGTCCTTTCTCCCCCTTACTTGATTCTCTCTCCCCCTTTTTGTTATCATCAAGTTGAGGAGTTAGGCCTTGTGCTTTAGCCAGTTGCATGAGAAGATTTGTCTGAGTCTGTTGATTTTGAAGAAGAATAGCCACTGAATCTTCAATAACTTGAACTCTATTTTCCATCTTGGCTAGCTTCTTTTCAGAGTCTGATTCTCTCCTCAATCTTAGTAGTAGATCTTGCATGGTACCATATGGCATTACTGAATGCAGCTTCTCAGAGTTATAGGTCTTCAAGTCAGCTATATCTCTTTTCAATTCATCCACACTGAGATTCTATCTTAAGTGCTGGATCTTCATTAGATTTAGAGAGTCTAGGTGAGCTTGAAGAACAGCCTTGGTACCAGCATCTGAAGTTTCCTAAAGGGCCTGTTGAATAGCTATTACTTGTTTGACCAAAGACACCTCAAATTGTCCTGGTGTAGATTCCTTTGCCCATGCCCATTCAGGTAAACTTAAAGCAGAACTTGGGCCTTCAGCTCCCCCTAAGTTCATGCTTCCATCCAAAGAACCAGAGTCATCATCACTAGAATTTACTCCAAATTCTTCAGATGGCTCTCCAGCTTGAGAAGGCATCCTGTTAACAACAGCTTTATCTCTTTGAAGAGATTCTGTGGTGTGCACCAAATTCAAAGTCTGCTCTGCCCCCACATTGCCCTGAGCAGCCAACAATTGATAGGCTGACACAGGATGAGTAAAAGTGTCAGCATCCAAAGAAATGTTATTAATTTCAGCTTTGTAATGTTGCTGAAATTGTCTTCCCTTTTCAGCATCATCCACAATCATTGACTCACTAGCAATGGCTGGATCCACCCTTATTTCTCCTGTACCTGCCTTTCTCTCATATTCTCTCTTTTGTTGCATCAGGGTCTCACCCTGGCTCCCCACCCTCACACCCTCACCTTCACCTACTAAGGTGGGACTCCTCTCACTCACTTTTGCCAATCCTGAAGAAATGGATTGCTGAGATTCACTATTTTCCTCTCCTTTTGCCTGGGAGCAACCCAGCCACTCACTCAAAGCACTCTTCTCTCTCAGTCCTAAGAGTGATTGTATTACCACTAAATCTTCTGCACTAGAAATAACTGAAGTTTGAAGTTGTGCAGAGACACTCGACGGATAAGTGATATCCATCGGGTGAGTGGTAAAGCTATCCGACGGATAACTGCTGTTAAGCTTATCCATCGGGATACAATCACTACTCGACGGATGAGAAATATCCATCGAGAGAGTAGAAATGAATGAGGTGGGAAGAGAAACTATTGTTGACTCTGTGTTGATTGAAGTTATTTAAGGCACAGATGTCACAATAGTATTTGAAAGAATTGGCAAGTGAGCCAACAAATCATCTAAAAGATGATGCTCACTTACACTAGATTTTGGCTTCCCCAACAGAGTTAAAGAAGAGGAATCAGGAATTGAAGTGTTTATCATATCCACTTCCAGTGAGTTAGTTGGTGAGTATGGTGTTTCAGTGGCTTCTATTATAAGAGATTTTGGCTGTGACTCCACATTTATTGGAGCCACATCAATCTGAATTTGAGAAGGTGCAGGGACTCTGTCTTTAGCACCAGTTTGCACTGTGTGTGTGCCCTGTGCATCCCCAGTTGTTTTTGATTTCTTCTTTCTAGTGTAAGTTTGGGGTGAGCTTGTGTCCCTAACCCTTTTGGCCTATGCTCTTGGATGAGAGCTTTGTTCAATAGTCACATCCTTTTGGGAGGATGCAGCTAGAGGTGAGCTTTTGTCCTTTTTAAGCACTGCAGTTTGTTGGGAAACTGCAGTGTGGCTAGGCTGGGATTCACTCAACTCTCCAACCTTATCCTTGGGGTTTCTTTGATGTTCATCCCTTCCCTCACCTATCTGACCCTCCTTCACACTCCCCTCTTTGGCTTTGGTAGATTTTTCAACTGGTACCTTTTGAGAGATACCAGAGGGGGTTTTCTTTGATTTGGATTTGGAAATTGCAGTTGTTTTGGCAGCTTTGGTAGGCAACTGTTTGGTCATTGTCACAGTTGCCATAGCTATGCCTGAAGTCAAAGAAATCGAGGAGATTGGAATAGTTGAGGGTATGATGAACTTACCTCACTTACCTGAGGTGTCAGCATTACAGGGAAATAGAACATTGGCACATCCCTATGGTGGTTGGCTCTGTTCAAATCTGCAATGATTCTTCTCTCTTGAACCCAACAAGCTAATTTGTTGTTTGGGTTCTCAAGTGCAATTTCTTGACAAAGATGGTTAGCCAATAGCATAAAAAATCTAGCATAATATATGTTTTTTCCCCTTTTGGCTAACTCACCTAGTTTAAAACCTAACTCATATATGACAAGGTCACTGAAATTGTAAAATTTGTCTGTAACTAGCATGTATAGCATGTTAAGCATGGAAATGTTCACACAATCAAAATTACTGATTTTTCCAGAGAAAACTTTAGTTACAACATCACACATAAAACTCCATTCCTTCCTAAGACCTAATCTTCTAATATCACTTAGCTTATTAGTAGGAAGTGCATAATGCATGGAATTAAGCATATTGATCAAATCAGTGTCAGTGTGTGGTGAAGTTACATTATCATCAGGAATCTTGAAACATGCTTTTATCACATCACTATTGATACATAATTCATTACCTTTGATGGTCAGAGTGATGGTTTTGTCAGTATAGTTGTAAATTGCAGAGGTCCACATCTCTTCTACAACTTCACAAAAGATTGTGGGTGATTCAAGCATGGCAAAACTTAACTTGCAGTTCTTCACGAAGTCCATCATCTTGTGATAGTCTTCTGATTGCTGAATGCCCTTGTTGACCAAAGCAGTGAAGTTGTTCTTCTCATAAATGAACCCAATTTGAGACATAATCTTTACTACAGGTGCCATTGTTAGAGAAGGAAAGCTTGAAGAGAAAGAGGATTTTTGCTTGAGAGAGAATGAAATAAGCACAGTTGAATTTGAGAATGATAAAAGAAAATGATTAGAATTAAATAAGCTTTTATACTTTGCTCAAAAACAACGGATAAAAATAATAAAGAGAAGTAAATTACCCAATAGAAATTGCCTAAATTAGCCGTTTTAAAAATAAACTGTAAAAATTCCACTCATTATCCGTCGTGTAATGATTACAAACTATAAGTATACTCGATGGATAATGTTCAGGGAATTAACGGTTAAGATTTAGACACTTCGACGGATGAGGATAAACTGTTATCCGTCGAGTTTTAAAAGATTCCAGAAAAATAATTGATTTTTATTTGCACATTGTATATCGACGGATGACTTAACTCGATGGATAATGGTCATCTGTCGAGATGTAAATTTTGACTTAGTTAAAATTTCATTCATGGCTAAAAATCAGTTAAATTTCTGGCTACTTTTCAACTTGCAAAATAACTCAGATAGATTCAAGAGTAATTAAGCATACTTAACTCACTTACCAACCTAGAAAAGGTGGATTCATCCAGTGGCTTGGTAAATATGTCTGCAAGTTGCTTCTCACTTAGAACAAAATGTAACTCTACAGTACCATTCATTACATGTTCCCTTATGAAATGATACTTGATGTCTATGTGCTTTGTCCTTGAATGTTGCACTGGATTTTCAGTGATGGCAATTACACTTGTGTTATCACAGAAAATAGGAATCCTCTCAACTTGCAGACCATAGTCTAGCAATTGATTTTTCATCCAAAAAATCTGTGCACAGCAACTGCCAGCAGCAATATATTCAGCTTCAGCTGTAGAAGTAGAAACTGAATTTTGCTTTTTACTGAACCAGGACACAAGCTTGTTTCCTAGAAATTGACAAGTTCCTGTTGTGCTTTTTCTGTCAATTCTGAAACCTGCATAGTCTGCATCTGAATAACCAGTTAGATCAAAACCAGAATCTCTAGGATACCAAATACCAAGTTTTGGTGTTCCCTTGAGATATCTGAAAATTCTATTAATAGCTATTAAGTGAGACTCTCTAGGATCAGCCTGAAATCATGCACATAAACATGTAGCAAACATTATATCTGGCCTACTAGTTTTTAAGTACAGAAGTGAGCCAACCATGCCTCTATAGCTTGAAATATCCACAGACCTTTCAGTAGTGTTTAGTTCAAGCTTAGTTGCAGTGGCCATGGGAGTTTTTGCAGATGTGCAATCCATTAGAGCAAACTTCTTTAAAAGATCAAAAATATATTTAGTTTGACTAATAAATATTCCATCACTAACTTGCTTAACTTGTAAACCAAGAAAGTAAGTTAGTTCTCCCATCATACTCATTTCATACTTACTTTGCATCAGTTTGGCAAACTTTTTACAAAGTTTCTCATCTGTAGAGCCAAAGATAATATCATCTACATAAATTTGAACAAGTGTGCTAGAGCCATTAACATTTCTAAAAAATAAAGTTTTATCTACAGTACCTCTTGTGAAGTGATTTTCCCAAAGGAACTTTGATAAAGTGTCACACCAGGCTATAGGTGCTTGCTTTAGTCCATAAAGTGCTTTCAGTAGATAATAGATATACTCTGGAAAATTTGGATCTTCAAAGCCAGGAGGTTGACTAACATACACTTCTTCCTCCAAATCTCCATTCAGAAAGGCACTTTTGACATCCATTTGATAGACCTTGAAATTGGCATGGGCTGCATAGGCTAAGAAGATTCTGATGGCTTCAAGTCTTGCAACAGGAGTAAATGTTTCATCAAAATCTATTCCTTCTTGCTGGCAATAGCCTTTAGCAACCAATCTGGCTTTGTTCCTTACTACTATGCCATTTTCATCCATCTTATTTCTGAATACCCATTTGGTGGCTATTGGATTCTTTCCTTTAGGCTTGGGTACCAGCTTCCAAACTTTATTCCTTTCAAATTGGTTTAGCTCATCCTGCATAGCTAAAATCCAATCAGGATCTAACAAGGCTTCTTCTACCTTCTTTGGTTCTTCCTTTGACAGAAAGCTGCCGTATTGACATTCTTCTTGAGTTGCTCTCCTGGTTTGAACTCTAGAAGAAACATTACCAATAATCAGTTCAAAGGGGTGATCTTTTGTCCATTTCCTTGTTTGAGGTAGATTAGCTTTAGATGAAGAGACCTCAATGTTGTCTTGATGTGTGATTGAGTTTTGATTGCTAGAAACTCCCCCTGAGTTTGTGGATCTTTGATTTGTGAAAGGGGTACTTTCTATAGGTGACCTTCCTTGATTTCCTGCTCCTTTAGATAACCCGACGGATGGTGAATTTTGAGTACCGACGGATGAGGCAGGTTGTCTTCCGACGGATAACACAGATTGCCTTCCGACGGATGAAGCATTATCTAACTCGATGGATGTTGAGTTATGTGCTTCATTGGTGGTAGATTTGTCTGCATTATCCTTAGACACTGTTTCTTGATCACTCTCATCATCACTTTCATCACTGACCATCTCAACATTGTCGAATTTGAGGCTCTCATGGTAATCTCCATCTTTTAGTCCTTCAATCTTTTTATCATCAAACACAACATGTATAGATTCAACAACAATGTTGGTTCTTAGATTGTAGACTCTATATGCTTTACCAACAACATATCCAACAAAAATTCCTTCATCTACTTTAGCATCAAACTTCCCATTTTGATCAGTTTGATTTCTCAGAATATAGCATTTACAGCCAAAGACATGAAGAAAGTTTAGAGTTGGCTTCTTGTTCTTGAACAATTGATAAGGTGTCATGCATCTTGCTTGATTAATCAGGGAGATGTTCTGAGTGTCGCATGCAGTGTTTACAGCTTCAGCCCAGAAATATGTTGGTAATTTTGATTCTTCAAGCATTGTCCTTGCAGCTTCAATAAGAGATCTATTCTTTCTTTCCACTACTCCATTCTGTTGTGGAGTCCTTGCTGCTGAAAACTCATGCAAGATCCCATTTTCCTCATAAAATGCTCTCATGACATAGTTCTTGAACTCAGTTCCATTGTCACTCTTGATTCTTCTAACTTTGAAATCAGGATGATTGTTAACTTGCCTTATGTGATTGATGATGATTTCACTAGCCTCATCTTTAGACTTTAGGAAATATGTCCAAGAGAACTTTGAGAAATCATCTACAATTACTAGGCAAAATCTTTTCTTTGAAATTGACAATACATTGACTGGTCCAAACAAATCCATGTGAAGGAGTTGCAGAGGCTCTTCAATTGCTGAATCAAGTTTCTTCTTGAATGATGCTTTGCTCTGCTTCCCTTTTTGGCAGGCATCACACAGTCCATCCTTTGTAAACTCCACTAGTGGAATGCCTCTAACTAGCTCTTTCTTTACCAGCTCATTCATGGTCTTGAAGTTTAAATGGGATAGCTTCTTGTGTCATAGCCAACTTTTATCTTGACTTGCTTTACTGAGAAGACAAGTTATAGATTCTGCTTTAGTTGAGTTGAAGTCAGCTAGATACACATTTCCTCTTCTCACACCAGTGAGAACCACTTTGTTGTTTTGATTGTTAGTCACAACACAGGCTTCTTTGTTGAAGGTTACTGAGTTACCTTTGTCACAAAGCTGGCTGATACTCAACGGATTGTGTTTGAGACCATCCACTAAGGCAACCTCTTCAATGATGACATTGTCCTTTGAAATCAAGCCATATCCCACAGTATAACCTTTGTTGTCATCTCCAAAAGTGATACTTGGGCTACCTCTCTCCTTAAACTCTGTGAGCAGGGTAGAACCACCAGTCATGTGTCTTGAATAGCCACCATCCAAGTACCAAAGATTCTTTCTGTTTCCCTGCACACATCAAAATCAAATCAAGTTGATTTTGGTACCCAAGTTTCCTTGGGTCCTGCCTTGTTAGCTTTCTTCTTCTGTTTCTTAGGCCTTATCTCATTTGACTTAGGAATTTCAGATTCTTCCTTAGTCAATTGGGTTGTGCCTTTGAAACCACTAAATGCAACAGAATTATCATGCATGTTATGGCTAACAGGAAATGGCATGCTTGGTGCAAATATGTTATTCCAGTAAGGCATACTAAATGGCATTTGAGGCATATTGTATGCAGCATAATATGGATTAGGTGCAAATGGCATATTAGCAAACTGTGCATTCATGTTCTGTGTAGGCATAGCATTAACAGGCATGGGAGGCATGGCATTCATGTTAGGAAATTAAGGTTGACTAGACATGGGAGTAGGCATGGCAGATTTGCAATTAACAGACAAATGATTTACACTACCACACTTGACACAGATCTTTCTAGGAGCATATTTATCAGGTGTGTAGTTATTGTGTTTGTTAATCCCTACTTTACCATTCCTATTGTTTTTCTTTTTAGTCTCTGTTTTTACCTCTATTTTCTCAAGTCTGTCACTTAACTGTTTGACAGTCATGTGACCAACATTAGCCTTTTTCCCTTTCTTAGCTTGACTTGACTCTCCTGAAACAAAGTTCTTGGAAATAGACCCATACTTATCATTTAGCTTGATTAATTTGGCTTTGCTAATGGGTTTGCTTACAGCCGACGGATGAGGATTTTTATCATTCGACGGATAACACTTTTTGTTATCCGACGGATAGTCCTCATCATCCATCGAGTCTACATCTGTCAGCAACCCATCTACCAAAATAGGTTCTAGTTTCTCCTTATTCTTTTTCCTGGCTTCATCACAAAAAGACTCAATTCCTTGAACCTTGGTGATTTGAGCATGAACATCTCTGGATGTTTTCCATGCTTTAATCACCTCTTGTTCACGATTGAGCTGCTTCTTCAAAATTTCTTCCTTTTTTAAGGACTCAGTTAATTCCTCCTTGGAAATCCTACACTCAATTTTTAGTTTCTCAAACTCAAAAAATTGAGACTCAAGCACATTATTCCTCTCACTTAAAAACAAGTTGTTTTCTTTGATTTTAGCATTTTCGTTAGTGAGAGACTTAAGTGTAACACGCAAATGATACAATTCTGTAGACATGTCATTTATTGCATCATTACACTCAGCTTTAGATAAATGTGCAAGGTTTGTAGTGATTACCTGATTGCTTGAGGAACTTGTCTCTGTTTCATCAGACTTGGCCATAAGGGCTAGATTGACATAGCTGACATATTCATCTTCATCTAAACCATCAGCTGCCCAGTCATTCTCTTGTGTAATAAAGGCCCTTTCCTTTTGTTTGAGTAGATCAAAGTATTTTTGCTTGTAATCGTCAGACTCAAATCTTTTCTTACTGGAATCTGACTTTCTACACTCATTTGCAAAATGCCCTGCCAAGCCACATTTGAAACATTTGAATTTTGACTTATCCACCATGTTTCTATTTGGCTTGGCTGCTCCAAAGTTCTTTTTGAACTTGAGCTTGGCAAATCTTCTTAAAAGGAATGCTAGGTGCTCATCAATGTTCTCCATGTCATCTTGGCTCAATGAATCTTCATTTTCTGCAGCTAGCCCCTTACCCTTGCTTTCACAGACCTTTGAAGTTGATTCCACAACTTCCATCTTCACTTCCTTCTCCTTTTCCAGATCAGCAACTAGTGCAATGGATCCTCCTTTCTTCTTTCCTCTCTCCATTCTTTCATCCTGCTCTATCTCAAGCTCATAGGTTTTCAGAATGCCATACAGTCTCTCCAAAGTAAACTCCTTATAATCTTGTGAGTTTCTCAATGAGACTGTCATTGGTTTCCATTCCTTTGGAAGAGATCTGAGAAATTTCAGATTGGAGTCTTTAGTCTGATAGACTCTTCCATGCAATTTAAGAGCATTTAGTAGTTTTTCGAATCTACTAAAAATGTCAGTGAGTTACTCACTTTCTTCATTGTGAAAATGCTCATATTGCTGAATCAGGAGCTGCATTTTATTTTCTCTAACTTGCTCAGTGCCATCACAAATTATATATATATTGTGTCCCAAACTTCCTTGGCAGTTTTGCAGTTGATGATGTTATCAAACATGTCTGCATCAACACCATTGAACAGAATGTTCATGGCCTTTTTATCTTTCCTGACTTGTTCAATGTCAGGATCAGACCATTCATGCCTTGGCTTTGGAACAGATGGCTCGTTTCCTGTTGCAGCTCTCATTGGAACATGAGGACCTCTTTCTATGCAGTCCACATAGGCCTCATCTTGAGAAAACATGTGAAGATGCATCTTTACCTTCCAATGATGGTAATTATCTTTATCAAAAAAAGGAATCTTGATTCCAACATCTTTCTTCTTCATCTTGCTGAATTGTTTTGATCTTTAAACTCTTTGTAGATTAAGAGCTTGCTCTGATACCAATTGTTAGTCCCTTGACAATGTAGCAAGAATTACAGAAGGGGGGTTGAATGGAATTCTTGAACCTTTTTCTTGAAATAAAAATGTTCAACTCGATTATTGATATATTTGTTTTGATTAGCACGATGCGGAATATAAACTCAAATGAATCAAAACACAAGTAATTAAAAACAAGAGTCTTTAAAAACTTTCTGGTGGATTTAAACAATTCCACCATAGATATATATAATATATCGAGCGGACTCTGTGTGCAGAAATGCTCACAGCTGCTTACAAAATAGAACTTCTGAGAATACAGGAAATGCTAAAGATTAAGCTTACAAAGATTTCTCTGTTTTTGTGTTTCTCAACTATCTCAGTTATTTTTCTATTTGCTACTCTCTTGGTTTATATAATACCAAGATTACAAAGTCAAAAAGACTGAACAAATATAAAATCTAACAGTCTTAATCTTTGCTGCTTTTCGTCCTCTATTACCCAGTTAATGGGCTTCCACAATGTGTTTGTATCCAACTCGATGGCTGTGTGTCAGCTTTCACTGTTCAGCTGATGTTTGAATTCTTGATATGATCATCCGTCGACTTTCAGATCATCCGTCGATGACTTAATTGATCATCCGTCGACTGCTATGTTAAACATCCGTTGATAGTCATTTGATCATCCGTCGAAGGCTTTGTTAATCATCCTTCGGTAGCTATTTTGGCACTTGACTTCATTTCACTTATACAGAATTACAAGACATTACTTATGTACAATTAATCAACCTATTCTGCATATCTAGTTAAAGTCAACATGACTTATATGCTACTACAGATTCTATACAAAGGTGCATACATCACTGTGCTACAAACTTATTATTACATAAGCTACTCACTCGATGGATAATAAGTTAATCATCCATCGGGACTATAATGAGTTATCCGTCGGGACTATAATTCTTATCTGTCGAGTGATACATTATTTCACTAAGTAAAATCTGCTTAGATGTTTTGTTTAAGTGATCATCAAGTATACAACATATTCACAACATTTCTTCTAGAATCTTGTGAAGAGGCCATGTGATTTTTTTCCCTTCCTTGTACTTAAACACCAATCTTTCAGGAAGATGTATGTGAGCATCAATTCCTCTTACTTCTACCAGTTCATCCAAGTAGAGGTTTAAATCTAAAAACTCCTTGATATCACAGATATATAACAGATCTTCCTTGTTGACTGCAGATTTAGATTTGGTTAGGGTCTTGGTTCCGAGAGTTACAGGCTTGCTTTTCTTGGTAGCTCTTATCTTTGTCTTCTTTGGCTTGTTGAAGATAGGTAAGTTGAACTCAGGAATTGGCAGACTTTCCCATTCTAATGGCTCATCCTTGGGAATAATAAGCTCACCATGAAAATTCTTAGTTGGATCTACCTTGAATTCTTCATATACCACTAAGGGCTTGGATGTCTGAGTTAGAGTTGTAGACTTTTTGGGAATGTAGACTTCCATTTCCTCATCACTAAAGTCCAATTTTCTTTTAAAATGGAGCATGTATCTGAATCTTCTTTTCTGTTATGGTTCCTGTTGCATTTTCTGATCTTGAGGTTCAGCAATCACAGATGGTTGTGCAGAGATCTCAGTTGTAGTCTTCACAGCTTGAAGTTTGGCCAAGATAGTAGCTTGTTCCTTCTTTTGCTTAAGCTTCTTAGCATCTAAGGCAGCCTGCTTCTTTTCTTGCCTGATTCTTTCCTTCTCTTCCTTCTTAGCTTCTACAAATAGAGGGTGTCCAGCCACCACACATATTTCCTTACAATTTATGTAGATTTTGGCAATTCTTCTTTTGATTGTTGAATCAGTTGGATCTTTGAAAAAATGCAATTGACCTAGCCACTAGCTTCTTCTCATCTGGCCTAGGTGTCTCAAACACAAGATCCACAGGATTTTTGTCTGAGAACTTTGAGTAGTTTCTTTTAGGCTTCAAGACCAGATTTGCCTTTGGTAATTTGATGCAAGAAGTTTGGCCTTTTTCCAATTTGCCTAGACTTATTTCATGCACTGAGATGTGTTTTACTTGAGAGTGGTGATGAAAAGTTTTGTCTAGCTTCTGTAGCTGACCAAATTTCTCCTGAATAGCTGCATCAATCTTCTTCCATTTCTCATTTAGTTCTTTCTCAACAGCTACAACATCAAGCATCTTTGGATTTGTTTTTTAATCAAGTTTAGCAGCTGCTATTTGGATCAGATCAATGTTGTCCAATACTGGTGGCTTTGACAGAGTAATTTCTGGAACAATTACTTGACTCATCTGAACATTTATCATATGCCCCCCTCACTTGTTGGCTCTGCTTGACTGACTTGAATTGTTAATTATTTCTCCCCCTTTTTATTAGCATCAAGTAGAGTGGAGGTGGAGGTTTGTGCAGCCACCAGCTTTTGCAGCAACTGAGTCTGCTGTGCTTGATGAAGATGAATAGCTGTTAGAGAGGCTTCCATTGCAGTCAGCCTTGTATCCAGGGAAGCCACTTTAGTGGCAAGATCAGAATTCTTCCTTAGCTGTCTTTTAATGTCAAGTATTGTTGCATCTGGAAGTTTATCATCCAATCTATCAGAGACATCCTTCTTTACTTGATCAATCTCAGTTTTGATAGAAGTGACATCCTAGTTGTGTTGAAGAGCTTGAATCTGATGTAAGTGTAGAGAGTTGAGATGTGCATGTAAGAGCTTCCTGGTGCTAGCATTTGTAGTGGATTGAAGAGCATTATGTGTCTCATGAATTTGATGGATGAGAGTGGTTTTGAAATGTTGAACATCACATTCCTTGGAGAATGCCCAGTAAGCAGTCCATATCTAGAACCGGGGCCTTCTTCTCCCCCTATGTCCATGAGCTCTCCACTATCATCACCATCATCTCCAAAGAAATCTACAAATTCACTAGTACCATAGTCAACATCATCATCAGCTCTAGGTGGCATGGCTGTGATGGCATCCTTTGCTCTTTACATTGATTGAGTGGTATGCACCAAGTTCAACATCTTCTCTGCATTTTGATTGCCCTGTCCAGCCAAAAGTTGATATGTTGGAACAGGATGAGTAAATGCCTCAGCATCCAAAGAGATGGAATCTATGACAGCTTAATCATGCTGAGATAATTTCTCTTTGTCTGCATCATTGACATTCATTGACTCACTAACAATGATGTCCATCCTTATGTCTCCTGTACTTGTATTTCTCTCATATTCTCTCTGTTCTTGCATTAAGTGCTCCCCTTGGCTTCCCACCCTCACACCCTCACCTTCACCATCTAAGGTGGGACACCCCTCACTCACTTTTGCCAGACCTGAAAAAATGGTCTGTATTGGTTCACTCATTTCCTCTCCTTTTTCCTGGGAGCAACCCAGCCTCTCACTCAATTCACTCTCTGCCCTCAGTCCTAAAAGTGATTGTACTACTACTAGGTCATCTGCACTTGTGAAAATTGTTGGGATTTGAAGTTGTTCAGAGAGAACCGATGGATGAGAAACATCCATCGCGATAGTAGTTTGACTAGCTGATGGATGCCTGCTGTTAGGCACATCCGTCGGGATACAATCACTACTCGACGGATGAATAATATCCACCAGGATAGAAGAAATGAATGAGTTTGGAGTGGATACTATTGTAGACTTTGTGCGGATTGATGAAAATTTGGGCACAGATGTCTCAGTAGACTCAGAAAGAATTGGCAAGTGAGCCAACAAATCATATAAAAGATGATGCTCACTTGCTTGGATTTTTGGCTTCTCCAATAGAGTTAAAGATGGAGAATTTGGAAGTGATGTATGAATCATGTCTACGTCCAGTGAGTGTGTGGGTGAATTTGGTGGTTCAGGTGCTTCAATTGTCAATGTATTTGGCTGTGACTCCATATTTATTGGAGCCACATCAAGCTGACTTTGAGAAGGTGCAGTGACTGAGTCTTTAGCTCCAGTTTGCACTGTGTGTGTTCCCTGTGCATCCCCAAGGGTTTTAGATCTTTTATTTCTGGCATAAGTCTGTGGTGAAATTGTGTCCCTAACCCTCTTGGTCTGTGCTCCTGGTTGGGAGCTTGTTTCAATAGTAACATCCTTTTGGGAGGATGAAACTAGAATTGACCTGATTTCCTTATTAACAACTACAGCTTGTTGGGATACTGTGGTGTGGCTAGGCTTGGGTACACTAATCTCACCAGCCTTATCTTTAGTTTTTTTTTATTTTCACCCTCTCCCTCACCTAACTCACCCTCCTTCACACTCTCCTCTTTGTGTTTGGTAGTTTTTGCAACTGATTTCTTTTGAGAGAAACCAGAGGGGGCTTTCTTTGTTTTGAGTTTTGAAGTTGTTGTTTTGGTAGCTTGGGTAGGCATCTGTTGGATCATAGACACAGATGCCATAACTACACTTGAAGGCAAAGAAATTTTTGAGGTTGGAAGAGTGGAGACAGTGGTGCTTACCTCACTTACCTGAGGGCCCTTCATGATTGGAAAGTAGAAGAGGGGCACCTCTTTATGTGACTTGCTCTGTTGAGATCCGCAATGATTCTCCTTTCTTGAACCCAACAATTCAGTTTGTTGGTTGGGTTTTCAACAATAATGTTCTCAATAAGATGGTTAGCAAGCATCATAAAGAATCTAGCATAATAGACATTTTTACCTCTCTTATTAAGCTCCCCAAACTTATAATCTAACTCAAACATGATCAAGTCACTGAAGTTAAAGTACTTATCAGTAACTATAGCATATAAAGCATGTTAAGCATGGAAATGTTAAAAGAATCAAATTTACTCACTTTACCAGAAAATATCTTAGTTACCACATCACACAGATATCTTCATTCCTTTCTAAGACATATCATCATAATCTCACTTAGCTTAGAGGTAGAAAGTGCATAGCCCATAGAATTAACATGGTAACTAAATTATCATCAGTGTGTAGAATAGTAGTAGTGTTATCTGGTATTTTAAAGCATGCTTTGACAATGTCACTATTAATGCAGAACTGCTTACCTTTAAGAGATAATTTTATGGTCTTGTCAGAAGATTGGTACACAGCAGTTGTCCATATCTCATCCACAACTTCACAGTAGATTGTGGATGATTCCAGCATAATATAACTGAGTTTGCAGCTCTTCACAAAGTCCATCATTTTATGAAATTCTCCAGATTGTGGAATCTCCTTGTTCACAAGAGCTACGAAGTTGTTCTTTTCATAGATGAATCCAGACTGGGACATGATTTTGACTACTGGTGCCATTGTTAAGATATGGAAATTTGCAGAGAGAGTATTTGCTTTTGAGAAGAAAGAAATTAGAGCAATTGATTTGAGAATGATAAAAGAATACAATAAAAATGAATTATGCTTTTATACTATCTCAAAATAAACTGTCAAAAATAATAAAGTGAAATAAAGTAACCAATCAAAATAGCCCAAAATAGCCGTTTAAAAATAAATAAACTGTCAAAATTCTGTCAATTATCCGTCGTGTTATACTTACAAACTGTAAGTATACACGATGGATAATGTTCAGAGTTTTAACGGCTAAGATTGAGACAATTCGACGGATGAGAGTAAAATAATTATCCGTCGGGTTATCCAGAAAAGTAATTGATTTTTATTAATAAATAGTATTTTGACGGATGATCAAACTCGATAGATAATGAGCATCCGCCGGGATGTAAATTTTGACTTAGCCAAAATTCCATCCAAAACAGAAAAATCAATTAAGTTTCTGGCTGCATTATAACATGCAAAAATATCTGAAATAATTCAAGAATAATTAAGCATACATAACTCACTTACCAACCTTGAAAAGGTGGATTCATCAAGTGGCTTGGTAAAGAAAATCTGCAAGCTGCTTTTCACTTGGAACAAAATAAAGTTCCACGGTACCATTCAGCACATGTTCCCTAATGAAGTGGTACTTGATGTCTATGTGCTTTGTTCTTGAATGTTGTACTGGATTTTCAGTGATGGAAATTACACTTGTGTTATCACAGAAAATGGGAATTATGTCCACTTGTAGACCATAGTCCAACAATTGGTTTTTCATCCACAAAATTTGTGCACAACAACTACCAGCAGCAATATATTCAGCTTCAGCTGTAGAAGTGGAAACTGAATTTTACTTTTTACTGAACCAGGACACAAGCTTGTTTCCTTGAAATTGACAGGTTCCTGTTGTACTTTTTTTATCTATTTTACAACCTGCATAATCTGCATCTGAATAACCAGTTAGATAAAAACCAGAATCTCTAGGGTACCAAATGCCAAGTTTTGGAGTTCCCTTGAGATATCTGAAAATTCTCTTTATAGCTACTAAGTGAGATTCTATAGGATCAGCCTGAAATCTAGCACAAATACAAGTAGCAAACATTATATCTGGCCTACTAGCTGTTAAGTACAGAAGTGAGCCAACCATGCCCCTATAGCTTGAAATATCCATAGAATTTCAGTAGTGTTTAATTCAAGTTTAGTTGCAGTGGCCATGGGAGTTTTTGCAGATGTGCAATCCATTAGATCAAATTTCTTTAAAAGATCATGAATATATTTAGTTTGACTAATGAATATTCCATCACTAACTTGCTTAACTTGTACACCAAGAAAGCAAGTCAGTTCTCCCATCATGCTCATTTCACACTTACTGTGCATCAATTTGGCAAACTTTTTGCAAAGTTTTTCATCCGTAGAGCCAAATATGATATCATCTACATAAATTTGAACAAGTATACTAGATCCATTAACATTTCTAAAGAATAAAGTTTTATCAACAGTACCTCTTGTGAAGTGATTTTCCAAAAGAAACTTTGATAAGGTATCATACCAGGCTCTAGGTGTTTGCTTCAGTCCATAAAGTGCTTTCAAGAGATAGTAGACATATTCTGGAAAATTTGGATCTTCAAAACCAGGAGGTTGACTGACATAGACTTCCTTCTCTAAATCTCCATTCAGAAAGGCACTTTTGACATCCATTTGATAGACCTTGAAATCGGCATGAGCTGCATAGGCTAAGAAAATTCTGATGGCTTTAAGTCTTGCAACAGGGGCAAAAGTTTCATCAAAATCTATTCCTTCTTGTTGACAGTAGCCCACAGTAGCGCTTAGCAACCAATCTAGCTTTGTTCCTGACCACTATGCCATTTTCATCCATCTTATTTCTGAATACCCATTTGGTGTCAATTGGATTCTTTCCTTTAGGTTTGGGTACCAGCTTCCATACCTTGTTCCTTTCAAATTGGTTTAGCTTCTCCTGCATAGCTAAAATTCAATCAGGATCCAACAAAGCTTCTTCTACCTTTTTTGGTTCTTCCTTAGATAGGAAGCTTCTATATAGACATTCTTCTTGAGTTGCTCTCCTTGTTTGAACTCTAGAAGATGCATCACCAATGATGAGCTCAAAATGGTGATCTTTAGTCCATTTTCCTTGTTAAGGTAGATTAGCTATAGATGAAGAGGCCTCATTGTTGTCTAGATGTGTGACTGAGTTTTGATTATGTGAAACTCCCCCTGAGTTTGTGAATCTCTGATTTGAGAAAAGGGTACTTTCTGTAGGTGATCTGTTCTGACTCTCAGCTTCTCTCATGGTTCTGACAGATGATGCACTTTGTATCTCGATGGATGAAGCTAATTGTCTCTCGACGGATAAGGCAGATTGTCTCTCGACGGATGAAGTATTTTGTAACTCGACAAATGTTGAATTATGTGCTTCATTAGTTGTAGATTTTTCTGCATTATCCTTAGTCACTGTTTCTTGATCACTTTTATCATCACTGTCATCACTAACCATCTCCACATTATCAAACTTGAGACTTTCATGGAAATCTCCATCTTGCAGTCCTTCAATCTTTTTATCATCAAACACAACATGTACTGATTCCATAATAATGTTAATTCTTAGATTTTAGACTCTATATGCTTTTCCCACATCATATCCAACAAAAATTCTTTCATCTACTTTAGCATCAAACTTTCCATGTTGATCAGTTTGATTCCTTAAGATGTAACATTTGCAGCCAAAGACATGAAAAAAATTTAAGGTTGGCTTCCTATTCTTGAACAATTGGTAGGGTGTCATGCACTTTTCTTGATTAACCAAAGAGATATTCTGAGTGTATCAGGCGGTATTCACAGCTTCAGCCCAAAAATATGTTGGCAACTTTGATTCGTCAAGCATTGTCCTTGCAGCTTCAATAAGAGATCTGTTCTTTCTTTCCACTACTCCATTTTGTTGTGGAGTTCTTGCTACAGAAAACTCATACATAATCCCATTCTCTTTACAAAATGATCTCATCACAGAATTCTTGAACTCAGTTCCATTGTCACTCCTAATTCTTTTTACTTTAAGGTCAGGATGATTGTTGACTTGCCTTATGTGATTGATGATGATTTCACTAGCTTCATCTTTAGACTTTAGAAAATATGTCCAATAGAACTTTGAGAAATCATCCACAATTACTAGGAAAAGTCTCTTTCTTGAGATGGACAACACATTGACTGGTCCAAATAAATCCATGTGCAACAATTATAATGGTTCTTCAATTATTGAATCAAGCTTCTTTCTGAATGATGCTTTGATCTGCTTTCCTTTTTGGCAGGCATCACACAATCCATCCTTAGTAAACTCCACTTGAGGAATACCTCTAACCAGCTCTTTCTTGACAAGCTCATTCATGGTCTTGAAGTTTAGATGGGACAGCTTCTTGTGCCATAGCCAACTTTCATCTTGACTTGCTTTACTGAGAAGATAAGTTACTGATTCTGCATTAGATGAGTTAAAATCAGCTAAGTACACATTTCCTTTTCTCACTCCAGTGAGAACCACTTTGTTGCTCTTTTTGTTTGTCACAACACAGGCTTCTAAATTGAAAGTAACTGACTTGCCCTTATCACAAAGTTGGCTGATACTCAACAAATTATGCTTGAGACCGTCCACTAGGGAAACTTCTTCAATGATGACATTATCTTTTGAAATCAAGCCATATCCCACAGTATAACCTTTGTTGTCATCTCCAAAAGTAATACTTGGGCTAGCTCCTTCCTTGAACTCAGTGAGCAGGGTAGAATCTCCAGTCATTTGCCTTGAGCAACCACTATCTAGATACCAAAAATTCTTTCTGTTTCTCTGCACACATCAAAATCAAATCAAGTTGATTTTGGTACCCTAGTTTCCTTGGGTCCTGCCTTGTTAGCTTTCTTCTTTGGTTTCTTAGGTTTGATCTCATTTGACTTGGGAATTTCTGATTCATCCTTAGTTATCTGAGTTGGACCTTTAAAACCAGTCATTAAAACAGAATTATCATGCACATTTTGATTAACAGGAAATGACATGATATTTACAAACATGTTATTCCAGTAAGGCATGCTAAATGGCATTTGAGGCATACTAAATGCAACATAATAAGGATTAGGTGCAAATGGCATATTAGCAAATTGTGCATTCATATTCTGAGTAGACATAGCATTCATAGGCATGGTAGGCATTGCAGTCACGTTGGGAAAAGAAGAGGGTGCAAACATGGAAGTAGACATAGCAAGTTTGCAATTAACAGACAGGTGATTAACACTACCACACTTGACATAGATTTTTTTTGGTGCATATTTATCAAGTTTGTAGTTGTTATGTTTGTTAATTCCTACCTTTCCATATCTATTGTTTTTCTTTTTAGCTTCTGTTTTAACCTCAATCTTATCTAATTTGTCATTCAATTGCTTGATAGACAGATGACCAACATTAACTTTCTTTTCCTTCCTAACTTAACTTGATTCTCCTGGAATAAAGTTCTTAGAAACTGATCCATATTTCTGATTCAACTTAGCTAGCTTAGCTTTGTTAATTGGTTTACTCACATCTGACGGATGTGGCTCCTTGTCATTCGACGGATAATCCTTTTGATTATCCGACGGATGATTTTCATCATCCATCGAGTCTACATCTGTAAGCAGTCCTTCAACCAAATTGGACTCAACCTTCTCTTTACTCTTCTTCCAAGCTGCATCACAAAAGGACTCAATACCTTGAACTTTAGTGATTTGAGCATGGACATCTCTAGAGAATTTCCATGCCTTAATCACTTCATGTACTCGTTCAAGCTGCTTCTTTAAAATCTCTTCTTTCTTCAAGGACTCAGTTAATTCATCCTTAGCAATCTTACACTCAATTCTCAATTTCTCAAATTCAATAAACTGAGACTCTAGCACATTATTCCTCTCACTTAAAAACAAATTGTTTTCTTTAATTTTAGCATTTTCCTTAGTGAGGGACTTAAATGTAACACGCGGGTGATATAATTCTGTGGATATGTCATTTATTGCATCATTACACATAGCTTTAGATAAATGTGCTAGGTTAGTGGTGATCACCTGATTGCTTGAAGAACTTGTTTCAGTTTCATCAAATTTGGCCATTAGGGCTAGATTGACATAGCTTGTTTCTTCATCTTCATCCAATCCATCTGCAGCCCAATCATTCTCCTATATGATTAAGGCCCTTTCCTTTTGTTTGAGCAACTCAAAGTATTTCTGTTATAATCAACAGGCTCAAACTTCTTTTTGCTGGAATTAGATTTTCTAAATTTACTGGCAAAATGACCCGCCAAGCCACATTTAAAACACTTGAATTTTGACTTATCAACCATGTTTCTGTTTGGCTTAGCTGTTCCAAAATTCTTCTTCAATTTGAGCTTGCCAAATCTTCTGGATAAGAATGCTAGATGTTTATCAATATCATCCATGTTATCTTGGCTCAAGTGATCTTCATTTTCAGCTACCAGCCCTTTACCCTTGCTTTCACAGACCTTTGATGTAGACTCAACAGCTTCTACCTTCATCTCTTTCTCCTTCTCTAACTCAGAAACCAGTGCTATGGACCCTCCTTTCTTCCTTCCTTTCTCCATCCTCTCATCTTGCTCTATTTCAAGCTCATAGGTTTTCAGGATGCCAAACAGTCTCTCCAAGGTGAACTCCTTATAATCCTGTGAATTTCTTAATGAGCCTGTCATTGGCTTCCACTCTTTTGAAAGAGATCTAAGGAACTTGAGGCTAGAGTCTTTTGTTTGATAGACTCTTCCATGCAACTTCAGAGCATTTAGTAGCTTTTGAAATATACTAAAAATATCAGTGAGAGACTCATTTTCTTCACAGTAAAAATGCTCATATTGCTGAATTAGTAGCTGCATCTTGTTCTCCCTTACTTGCTCAGTACCATCACAGATAATCTGGATTGTGTCCCAAACCTCTTTGGCTGTTTTACAGTTAATGATGTTATCAAACATATCACCATCAATTCCATTAAACAATATATTTATGGCCTTCTTATCTTTCCTGACTTGCTCAATATCAGGGTCTGACCATTCATGCCTAGGTTTTGGGACATATGGCACATTGCCAGTTGCAGCTCTCATTGGTACATGAGGACCTATCTCTATGCAGTCCACATAGGCCTCATCTTGGGAAAGAAGATGTACTTGCATCTTCACCTTCCAGTGGTGATAGTTTTCTTTGTCCAGAAATGGAATCTTTACTCCAACATCCTTTTTGTTCATCTTGTTGTTGGTTGTGATCTGTATACTCTTTGTTCTTCAAGAGCTTGCTCTGATACCAATTATTATTCCCTAACAATACAAAAAGAATTACAGAAGGGGGTTGAATATAATTCTGGCTACTTTTTCAAATTTAAAGAATGTTCTAACTTGATAAATATAACAGTGTTTGATTAGCAATTGTGCGGAATAAGAGAATGATGGAAATCAAAACACTAAGTAATAAAAACACAAGCTTTTAAAACTTTCTGGTGGAATTGAAAGTATCCAACAGAGATATATATATATATATATCAAATGAGAACCCTGTGAAGCTTTGAATAGCTCACAGCTGCTTACAAGTTTGAACAACTAAACTACAGAGAAATGCTTACAAAATATAGCTTGATATGTTTCTCTAAAAAATAGGCTTGCTTAGTTAATTGTTCTACTTGCTACACTTAGTTTATATATCACCAAGTTTACATGATAATAAGACAAGATAATAAAACAAAACATATTTAGTCTAACTCCATGCTACTTCACTACTCTATTCCACAATCTTTGAATATCTTCATAATTGCATGGAAATGGTAATGCTTCTTTGTTCTCAAATTCCTGCTTAACAGGCTGCCACATTCCTTTTGCAAACACCCAACGCATGTGACTATGTTGTCACTGTCACCAACTATTTGAATTTGATCATCCGTTGGGACTATGCTTGTCATCCATCGGGAGCTTTGTTGATCATCCGTCGGGAGTCTTGTAGATCATCCGTCAGGAGTCTATTTGCCACTTGACTCTATTTCACTTATACAATAGTACAAGACATCTTATATTTACAATTAATCAACCTATTATGCATATCAATCAAGTAGTCAACATGACTTACAGAATCCTAAGCAATCTACTAGACTAATACAAGTTGTTTGCAGAAATGTGCTACAGTTCTTATTTGTTACATAAGCTACTCAATCGATGGATGTCAATTTGTCATCCATCGAGACTATTAAGTTAATCCGCCGGGACTATATTAGATCATCCGTCGAGTGCTACAAATTTCACCAAGTTAAATCTACTAAGGTGTTTTGTTTAACTTATCATCAAGTTCACAACATATTCCTAACAATAAATACATGAACCTATGCTAGCATGGTAAGTTCTAAACCTCTATATTCACTATCGCTTCAATAGAGATTAACAAACTATCTTATATGTTTGCGGCATATATAAGACGAATAAGCACAACCAATACTAGGATATCATATAATCACCACACACTTAGGTATCGAAATAATTAACTAAAGAAATCCATAAGTATATCCGTTAGAACCCCACGACAACGATTAGTTCATAACCGAACTCATTGTCACCATGGGTTCCAATGAAAGCATGGTAAATAAAATAAGATAAACTAGGTATGAAATATCTGAATAATTAATATCAAAGTACTTTAAGAAGAGTATTAGGTTCAAATAACAAGGAAAATAAGCATCCAGGACTACAACTTAAGCAAAGAATCACAAGTAAAAACTAGATCTTCTTTTCCTTCATTGAATTGTGCTATTAGGTCTTCTTGCTGCTCTCTCCTTTCTCTTCTTATTGTTAAAAATGTCTTATTTAGGAGTTATATAGGCTTCAGGAACGAGCTGGGCTTCAAAATCCATGAATTCAAGTCAAATCAAGATTCTGAGAAAATGACCTAGCACGGCCGCCCCCAGTATCAGCGAGGCTTGTTAGATATATTTTGATGTCATGTCTAATCTGTTGTGTTTAGTTTCAGAACTTAATATCAGGACTTATCAAGACTTACTAGAAATCAGAACTTACTGAAGTCAGAACTTATATCAGAACTTAAGGCCATCAGGATTTATATTAGGACTTAAGTGCGGGTACTTCAGATAAGGAATGCGGTTGATTTACAGGAGAGGATCTGGACTAAAACAAAAGAATATATGCATGAAGAGTTGGACAACTAGAAGACTTGTAGAAGATAATATCTGATTGATATATTTTAGGAGACAGAATTATATTCCATATCAATTAGAAGATATCTTGTAACTGTGTACTATATAAACACAACTTAGGGTTTACACTATATGTGTTATTATTCACGAGAAAGATTATTCATTGTAACCTAGCAGCTCTTAGTGATATTTTCCATCACTGAGAGAGTAGTTTAACCTACTTTGTAACAGAGCTTATTATATTGAATAAACTTGATTACTGTTACATACTTATGTTCTAAATCGATTTAATTGTATAAACACTATATTCAACCTGCTTCTATAGTGTTGTGTGACCTAACAAGTGGTATCAGAGCCTCTCTGTTTATATACAAACAGTGAGATCCAGTTTACAATCATGCCTGAAGAAACACAAACTCCACCTAAGCCCACCAAAACTCAAGATACTCAAAACAATCAATCCCACAGTCGATATGAGACTATTAAGGTTCCCATACTGAGAGCATCTGAGTATCCTATATGGAAGGTAAAGATGGCTATATTTCTGGAAACCACAGATCCAGAATACCTTGATAGAATTAATGATGGACCATATAAGCCTACCAAGCTCTCTGTTGCGGTTGCTGATTAACCAACAAAGATGATACCAAAGGAGAAAGGTGATTACACACCTGAAGATATCTCATCTATTGCCAAGGATGCAAGGGTAAGGCATTTGCTGCATAGTGCAATTGACAATGTCATGTCAAACATGGTTATTGGATGCAAGACTACAAAGGAAATATGGGATGCTTTGGAGACAAGATGCCAGGGAACTGAAGCCATAAAAAAGAACAGGAAGACTATACTCACACAAGAGTATGAGCACTTTGACTTAAAAGCTGATGAGTCATTAACTGATCTATATGACATGTTTGCCAAACTCTTGAATGATCTGTCACTGGTGGACAAGGAATATGATCTTGAAGATTCAAATCTAAAATTCCTTTTAGCTCTTCCTGAAAATTGGGATTTGAAGTCTACTACCATAAGAGACAACTATGACCTTACTGAAACTACTCTTGATGAAATTTATAGTATGCTCAAGACTCATGAACTTGAGATGGATCAAAGGAGCAAAAGGCATGGAAGAAAGTCAAAGACAGTTGCTCTTAAAGCTGAGGAGGAATCTCCTAAAGTGGTTGTTTCAAAGAGGGGCAAAGGAAAGGCTCTGATCATACAGTCTGATTCAGAGTCATCATATTCTGATGATGATAATTCAGATGCTGAAAATTTATCTGAAGTAGATGTTGATGCAGAGATGATGTAACTGTGTGCTCTTATGGTGAAGGGTATCACAAAGATATCCTACAAGAAATTCAGAAAGGGCAAGAAGTTTTCCAGGAAAGGTGGAAGTTCTGAAAAGAAAGGGTTCAGAAAGTCTGTAGGCAAAGGAGGAAAGTATGACATAGGAGACAACTTAAATGTCAAATGCTACAATTGTGGTGAAAGAGGCCACATATCTCCTGACTGCAAGAAAGGAAAAGGTGATAAAGGCCAGACACTTATTACAAAGAAGAAAAACTGGGCAGACACTTCAGATTCTGAAGAAGAGATGAACTATACTTTGATGGAAAATGATGATAGCAGTACTGAAACTGCTAAATTGAAGGTACCTCATTCAACTCTTGCTTTTCATACTGATGATATTTCTGAGCTAAGATTATATCTGAAAACCATGTTCATTAGTTTTAGAGATCAGACTTTAGAAAATGAAAGAATAAAATCTGAAAGTCTTGCTCCTAGAAACAGAAATGACTATTAAGAAAAAGAGTTAGTTATATTCCATCAAACTCAGAAAGAAAGAGATGAGGCTTTGTATGTTAGAGATGAACTGCTAAAATTGAATAAATCTCTTAAATCTAAACTGGAAAAGGCACTACGCCATAAGTGGACTATTGTAATGCCTAAATGGTGTTACAATAGGCCCCAAAAGCGTTACAATAGGTCTATTGTAACACCAGGGGGCGTTACATATACGAGCATTACAATAGACACCCTAATGAAATACTTCACTAATCTATTGTAACATAGAGGAAAACGTTATAATAGGCACATACTGTAACACTAAAAGGCCCAAATATAACATAAAATGATTGATACAATAGCTTGATCAATATTGCATAAGTGGGAGGTCCCACAACCTATTGTAACAGTCTGTTTTATCTATTTGTAACACTAATTTTTTGTAATTAAGCAACACTACCATATGTAATATAACACTATGTGTAAACATATATTACGCTAGAATAATCAAATATAACAATCCCATATATAATTAATAAAATATCAAATTTGCATACATGAGTCTCAATTTTTTGAACCAAACTATTAAGTAACAGTCTCAATCTCCAAACCATACCACTACATAAGAGTCTCATCTCTAACTCCAACAACTACAACATAAAATCCAAGATATCCTTGGATACGAGAAAACTACTCGTCGACCATCCTTTGATATGAAATTATACAAAATAACCAGGCAGTGAAGCACTTTTTGCCCTTCTACACTTTCCTGATCTGAATACAAAATAACCAACATAGAGCTACTTGTTCTCCCTCATTCACCATTCCTTGCTCCTGTACACAAGTCACACCAAATTGCATAAGAATTAATACAAAATGCATTTTGTACTTAGACAGGGGAAATGAGGATTTTGCAATAGATGCTAGCTACGTGAATTATGTTAAAATATACTAAAAGAAAAATAAGTAAGAATCACACACAAAACTTATTTAATTTGGAAGAGGCTACCTACTTGGCATATGGTGAAATTCACATTTAGTTGCCTTGTGCAAATCAGATGAAAAAATGACAAGAACAAAAGACAGAGAAGAAACCAGGAAAGGCTTCTTCATCCCAGCAACTTCTATGCACTTTCAAGACTTTGAATAACTAATATATCAAATCCAAGGAGAAGTAATAGATTCAGTTACCATCGTCTTCACCAAAGAATGATTTATAGAAGAGTGTTTAAATAGATGAATAATTAGAGAACATGTGCATCAAATTATCGAGAGTTTCAGGGTAAAACTTCCTCCCAAACAAGAAGCAAGGCCGCTTCATTCCGTTCCATATGCAAGGTCTAGTCAATACCTTCCTCTGCATACAGAAACAGAAGTACCATAATATTTATATGAACTACAATAGATTAATAATTAATAACTAATAATGTTATTAGATCAAAAAGGAAGTTTGGTGCACCTTTGCATCACTTGTAATATGTACACTGGTTTCAATTGACTACAACATTGAACTAGTCATTGCACAAAATGTGTTAAAAGCAGCAACAATGTAAACACGCAGAATTATTATCAGTAAAGGCTAAATATACCAGTGTTTGTCACGTTATCATACTATCTATATAAAATATAAAACCACTGGCATATCACAGAACATAACTCAACAAGACTAACATTACATTTATTCCTGGTTGCACATTGGGGAAATTAAATAAATACAGTTGCAACATACTTGGTCTTGCTTATCAAAGTTTTTTTTAAGACCATTATAGTATTAACAGATAACTACAACTCATGGTTGCACATTGCACTGTTGTGTCAGGATCGAACCATCAGATCCACTATTATATGCAATATAACAGAAGAAAATATTGAAAATTAAGTAGATAACTGACATAATAGTACACCACTTCCACTTCCATCTTTAAGTAGATAACTGACATAATAGTACACCACTTCCATCTTTAATAAAAAAGATGCATAACTTTTGGACAGTAAATAACGCACTGAACGTACTTGCTATTGAAGATTATACGAGGTTCTACCAAGTATTTGACATTTTACAAAGATGAGAGGGCAGGGAAAGGTCACATGAGTTTTTAGTTTCACTGAACAAAATCTGACAAATTAGTGAAGATGATATGCTCAATACTATGCAACACTCACTTCTCAGCTGGTGGCTTTACACTCTCTACTAAAATCTCGGCCGGTGGTTCCGTGCTTTCTGCTATGACCTCTGATGATAATACTGAAATTTCAGGAAATAGAGTATATTCTACAATATCTGTTTTGACCATACAAAGTAAATTTGTAATTGGACGGATAGTAACAGCTCTCCTTCATATTGCCACCTAAATAATCATAAGAACTCTATGTTCTTATATTACATGACACTTTTTTAAGACTAAAACATACATACAGTTAAATATATAGCTAAATGCAAGACATTAACTAAACTACAAAATAATATTAATTATTAACTCAGGTGCTCACCACAAGTTTTCGGACTGTACCAGGGAGATACACGATTTTGTGTGATATGTAACTTGACGAATAGTAATTTGTAAAGAATTGGATCACAGAATCACTATATGATTTTCCTGACCAAGGAATCGAACGAACAAGAACTGTGAATCGGCCTAAATTCTGCAGAGATCCAGAAATATATGCAAGCCTCATCTTTGTAATTTTTTTTATTTTCCTACACAGGAAGGCAAAAGGTCCACACATCATTAGAGAATAAACCAGAATAGAAAAGACTTGTGTTTCCAGAGTTTCCAATAAATAGGTCAAGTACAGACTTTATATACAATGATAACTAATTCCTCTGTTTTAATGGAGAGTGTGAAAGAAAAAATAAAAATTCTCAAGGTGTCTAGATGAGTTTTGATATCTTCCTGAGACTAAATATTAGAACATTAGAGTATTTAGCTTAGCCTGCTCAATTAACATTCCTAAAGTCTGCCCAGTAAAGGAGTAAATAAATTAAATTGGTATCCATACGATGTAGAGAAGAACATAGGCACAACAAGATATGACGTATAATGCGAGACAATGAACCCACATCCCAAAAAGAATGAACAATCAATTGGGAAAATCATGAACCAAGCTGAAAAGAAGCACCTTAATTTCTAATTCTTCAGTATTTTCAGCAGCAGGCCTTGATTGCTCGAAAAACTCCTTGTGTTGTCTTAAGTCATCCGAAAGCGGAGAATCAGCTTCAGAATATTTGTCACTATACTCTAAACTCTTATCCATATCTGAAGCTGTTTTTCCAATAACTTTGAGACTTCTACCACTTGAAATTCTCCCGCTAGGCCTTGGAGTGCCTATGGAGTGTCTTCCGGGAGAGAAAGACCCGAGACCAGGTAAGCTCAAAACATATAAAAAACATTTAACATACAAATTTAGGATGGAAGACCATCAGTCAAAATACCTAATTAGTACCCTAATTACTCAAACATCCAACTCAAATACAAATTAATTACTAATCAAAGCAGAGAGAAGCAGAGAAGAAGATGATAAGAAGTTCAAAACCCTAAATATTATCTCCAAATCAAACAAAAAATTAAAATTGAGAAATCTAACCAGAATGAAGAAGAAGAGTTTGAAATCCTTGTTGTAGTCAGTACAAGAGAGATGAAGAGAGAGAGAGAGAGAGAGAGAGAGAGAGAGAGAGAGAGAGAGAGAGAGAGAGAGAGAGAGAGAGAGAGAGAGAGAGAGAGAGAGAGAGTACATTCCGCCAACAAGTGAAGCCGAGAGAGGAGGCTGAGAGAGAGGAGGCTGGGAGTGAGGGTTTGAGTATATGTTTTCATTTGGGGGAAAAATACCTCCCAAATATTTCCCTTAATAAATTATGCATATTTCTTATTTTTTTAGTTTTAGTTTTTCTTTTTAATTATTTAATTGTTATTGATTAAATAGAAAAATAAAAAAGTCTTCGAATTTATGTATAAGAAATTCTAAATTTAAATAATATTATATGTTACATTGATCATTCACTAGCAAATCTGAATATAATTAATACTAATTTATGATAATATTTCTATTTTAATATTTTTTACAAAATTAAAAAAATATCTAATGTAACACCAGTTGTTGGTGTTACATGTTGTGCAACACTGGGAATGCTCCGCAACACTAGTTTTATAGCTATTGTAACACTGCAAGAGAGGTGTTACAATTGGTCAAAAATCTCTTAACTAATGTAAAGTTCCTTCTAACACTTGCATTACAGTAGCCCACTTATGGCGCAGTGAGGAAAAGGAGATAATCAAAACTTGGACTAACTCTGGAAGAACAACTCAGAAAATCTTAGAAAATGAAAACTGGAAAGAATGTCTAGGTTACCTAGATGATAGAGAAGAAAAGGAAACTGTGTCATCTAAACCAAACTTTACCAAGAAAGCTGAAAAGCCAAAGGTAAATCCTGTTAAATTTGTTGCAAAAACTGATGTGTCAAAATCTGAAAATATGAATGATTCTAAAACAGAAGTCAAAGAAAAGTCAACTTCTGACAAATTAAAACAGGATAAACCAACTGTAGTAAACATTGGCTTAATGACATAGAAGGAGCTTAAGCATAAGCTGAAAGAGATTAAAAATGTGAACAAGGTCAAGGAAGCTAGGAAAAATAGGAATGGAAAGGAAGGTGTGAATAAAAGTAATAATTATATGCATGTTCCTAATGCTCCTAGAAAGAAATGTTATAATTGTGGAAACTCTAACCATCTTGCTTCTTTTTGCAGGAAAAATAAATATATAAACTCTTTACCTCCTAGATAAGGAGTTAAGAGTCAGTCTGTTAGGTTTAAACCACAAAATCCTTGTTTTCATTGGGGTAGTTTATGGCATTCAATTTATACTTGTAAGGAATATCATAGTTTGTACTATGATTATTATGAAATTAAACCTTCTTTAAAGAGAGTTAATGTAATTCCTTCTAGTGTAAATTCTGATGCAAAGTCTGATATAAAGTCTGATAAAAAGCATGTTAACATAAACTCTGAAACCAAATCCGCTACAAATGCTAACAAACTTAATAAGGCCAAAGGATCCAAGCAAGTCTGGGTCCTTAAAACTAACCAATAGTGGTCTTTTTGATTGCAGGGAAAAAGGAAAAACATCCTAGTTTTGGACAGTGGATGTTCAGGACATATGACTGGAAATAAAGCCCTGCTATCAGACTTTGTGGAGAAAGCTAGCCCAGGAGTTTCTTATGGAGATGGCAAAATGGGAAAGACTCTGGGATATGGCAATATCAATCTTGGAAATGTCATAATTGAAACAGTAGCTCTTGTCTCAGGACTTAAACACAATCTGCTAAGTGTGAGTCAAATCTGTGACAGAGGTTATCATGTGGATTTCTTTGAAGAACACTGTGAAGTTGTAAGTTATTATACAGGAAAAGTGGTTCTGAAAGGTTACAGACATGGTAACATATATGAAGCCAGACTTTCAACAAACTCTTATGGTTCTGCAATCTTTCTGTTGAGTAGAGCATCAATTGAAGAAAGTTGGAATTGGCACAAGAGACTCTCTCATTTAAATTTCAACAACATAAATGAGCTAGTAAAGAAAGATCTTGTGAGAGGACTGCCAAAATCAGTATTTGCTCCTGATGGCCTTTTTGACTCATGTCAAAAGGCAAAACAAAGAAAATCTTCATTCAAGAGCAAAACTGAATCCTCAATTCTTGAGCCTTATCACTTACTGCATGTTGATCTATTTGGTCCAGTCAATGTCATGTCTATTGCAAAGAAGAAATATGCTATGGTTATAGTGGATGAGTTCACTAGATACACTTGGGTGTATTTCTTGCACAAGAAGAATGAATCTGCATCTACTCTAACTGATCATGTCAGACAGCTGGATAAGTTAATCAAAGATTCTGTTAAAATCATAAGAAGTGATAATGGCACTGAGTTCAAAAATTCAATCATGGAAGAGTTCTGCAAAGAGCATGGAATAAAGCAGGAATTTTCCGTACCAGGAACTCCACAACAGAATGGAGTTGTAGAAAGAAAGAACAAGACTCTTATTGAAGCTGCACGAACTATGCTTGATGAAGCAAAGCTACCAACCTATTTTTGGGCTGAAGCTGTGCAGACTGCTTGTTTTACACAGAATGTTACAGTCATAAACAAGCATGGAAAAATACCATATGAGATAGTGAAGAAAAAGAAACCAAATCTGAAATAATTTTATGTATTTGGATGCAAGTGTTTTGTTCTTAAGACTCATCCTGAACAGCTGTCAAAATTTGATCTAAAAGTTGATGAAGGAATTTTTGTTGGATATCCACTTTCCACAAAAGCCTTCAGAGTCTACAATTTAAGAACAAGGGTTGTCATGGAATCTACCAATGTATCGTTTGATGATAAAAAGATTACTGGACTTGAAGATTTCAATGATCATGATCAGCTGAGATTTGAGAATGAAGATGTAAATTCTGATTCTGTAAATTCTGATGACTTAAATCCTGATCCTGTAAGTTCTGACGGGTTAAATTCTGATGTCATTGAAACTGTGGTAATTGCTCCAAAGGAAAATGCACCTGTTCAGGGGGAGCAAGCTGATGATCATACCATATCTCAAGACTCTCAAGAAGCATCAGAACCTGTCACTGGCTCTTCAAGTTCTGATTCATCAAGTGTTGATGAGCCAAATTCTGATAATTCTGGAAACTCTAATTCTTCAATTCCTGAAGGATCCAACTCAAATTCTGAAATTTCAGAGAGCATAACTTCAGGGGGAACATCAGAAAATGCTGATGGAGACAACATGGATCATGGAGGAGGATCCAGTTCTAGAGATCAACTTCCATCTGCAAGGAAGTGGACTAAATCACATACACCTGACTTAATAATTGGAGATCCTGAAGCAGGTGTCAGAACTAGAACAGCAACATCATATGAATGTCTCTATCATTCCTTTCTATCTCAGACTGAAGCAAAGAAAGTGGAAGAAGCTCTTCAAGATGCAGATTGGGTTCAAGCAATATAGGAAGAGTTAAATGAATTTGAAAGAAATAAAGTCTGGACCCTAGTGCCAAGACCAAAGAACAGATCCATTGTTGGCACAAAATGGGTGTTCAGAAACAAAACTGACACTGATGGCATAATTACAAGAAACAAAGCAAGGCTGGTTGCTAAAGGTTACTCTCAACAGGAGGGTATTGAATATGATGAAACATTTGCTTTAGTTGCTAGATTGGAAGCTATAAGAATCTTTTTGGCTTATGCTGCTCACAAGAAGTTTAAAGTCTTTCAAATGGATGTGAAAAGTGCTTTTCTCAATGGAGAATTAGAAGAAGAGGTATATGTGGAACAACCTCCAGGCTTTGTAGATCCAAAATTTTCAAATCATGTCTACAGGCTTGACAAAGCACTTTATGGCCTTAAGCAAGCTCCAAGAGCATGGTATGAGACTTTAGCTCAATTTCTTCTGGAAAGTGGATTTACCAGAGGCACAATTGATAAAACTCTATTGTACCTCAACCATGGAAATGACTTACTTTTGGTACAGATATATGTTAATGATATCATCTTTGGTTCTACAAATGTCAAACTCTATGAAAGGTTTACAAAGCTAATGCAGTCAAGATATCAAATGAGTATGATGGGAGAACTTAGCTATTTTCTGGGACATCAATTCAAGCAAAATGAAGAAGGTACTTTCATAAATCAATCCAAGTACACCAGAAATTTACTTAAGAAATTTGGAATGCAAGATTGTTCAACTGCATCCACTCCCATGGCCACTGCAACCAAGTTAGATAAAGATACTTGAGCATCAGTAGATATTACTAACTACAGAGGTATGATTGGCTCTTTACTCTATTTAACTGCAAGTAGACCTGATATCATGTATGCTACCTGTCTTTGTGCAAGATTTCAGGCTGATCCAAGAGAACCTCATCTAATAGCTGTGAAAAGAATTTTCAAGTACCTCAAGGGTACAGCTGATCTAGGATTGTGGTATCCTAGGGAATCAGATTTTAAGCTAATAGGTTACTCAGATGCAGATTTTGCAGGATGCAAAATTGACAGGAAAAGCACTAGTGGAAGTTGCCAATTTCTTGGAGGCAAATTGGTTTCTTGGTTTAGCAAGAAAGAGAAATAAATTTCCACATCAAGTGCAGAAGCAGAATATATTGCGGCAGAAAGCTGTTGTGCACAAATTCTTTAGATTAAGAATCGGCTACTGGACTATGGGTTAGAATTTTCTAAAATACCCATTTACTGTGATAATCAAAATGCTATTGCTATGACAGGTAATCCAGTTCAACACTCAATGACAAAGCACATCAGTATTAGGTACCATTTCATAAGGGAACATGTGATGGAAGGTACAGTGGAATAACATTTTATCCCAACAGATCAACAACTAGCAGATATCTTCACAAAACCACTATGTGAAGCTACTTTTACAAGACTGGTAAATGAACTTGAAATGGTTTCAGGTTCTTTCTCAAAATCTGTTTTGTTTTTGTTCTCATGCATCAGACTTTATGATCAGTGTTTACAGATTGTTTTATCTCCATGTAATCTGTGCTTAAATTGTAATATATTAAATACTGATTATTATCAGATGTGATTCTATATACTCTGATAGTGTTTTGAATGTTCTGTGACTATTCAATCCAATGAGGATTATATTGTCAGATGCTGACTTAGTAGTCTTTAACAAACTATGTATCCCAAGTTTGAATTAGTTGTTTATGTGTAAATCAATAACACAAGCAAATTCTGATTTTGATCTTAGTCAAATTTACTTTGTGTATCTTATTACTAAGTCACAAACTAGATTATTGCTTCTTATCTGTCAAATTCTGATGTCAGTAAATCTTAAGGATGAACTACATGGTTAATAAGCCTCACTTATCTGAAGAAAACAAAAGAAAAGAAAAGAAAAATTGAAATCAGGTACTCCTTTGAGATCTAGAGTAAATATGTGACAGGAAAGACCCAAGTGCATTGCTGGTATTAAGTAATATGCATTAGAAAAGCAAATTTTTCTTGGTGACTTTTCACATTATCTTATTACTGGAGAAATATTCTGATAATAGCATAAATTCTGATAGCAGTTGTAACTCATTTACACTGAGAAGCCACTGTGAAAAGAATTTCAAAAGATGCATAAAATGAGCACAAACAGTTGAGATGGACTCTTGCATAAATTTATTCTATAGTAGACTTCAAAATTAAAGATAGATTTTAAGCATTTTTCTTAGTTATGCCTTATTTCTAAGATATCTGAAGTTTATCAGACTTTAATCTTTATCTGATTGTAAATGCACACACTCTCACTCCATATGAATGATGAAAATTACTGTGGTGATTAAGTTGTTTCAGATAAATAATTAAGTATTATTTGCATAAATTCTGAGGACAAGTTCTGATGAAAGTTCTGATGATTAAACTCTGAAGAAACTAGTAAGTATTTGTGTGAAGAATCACAGAAACAGTCGTTCACTTTCTGAGCACAGAAGCCATGTTCAGATGACCATTAAATTCTGATAATAGTCAAGTTCTGATGCAAATCCTGATGGAAACTCTGATGCTTACGTGGCATTATTTAATTACTTGACTTATTTTTGGTATTTACCGTGACGGTCATTTTTATCAGAAAATGATTAAGTGAGATAAAAACAGTAATAATCATTTGATTTATGGGTTGCGTGTTTGTTTTGAAAACAGCATGTGAGCAATAATTACTGCACATTTCCCATGCCCACTAACCACTGTTTTGACTATAGACTGCGTGACAGGTGTCAAATGTCTGTTTTACTTCCAAAAAGAGCCATTGAGTGGAAAGAGTATATATATTAGAGTTAAAAGATTTCACAATCTTTTACCTACTCTTACTTTATCTATTATTTATTTTACTCTCTCTCTCTCTCTCTCTTTCTCTCTATTTTCTGACGGACTCTCTAACAGGCATTTTATCAAACACCTTTCGTACACACAACTTTTCACTCCATTTATTACAGAAATGGAACCCAAGGACATCATCTTTAATGGAGCCAAGTTCGTCCCAAATAACTACATGGCTATTCTCAGTAAGGATGATGCTCCATCAGATCTTCATTTTATTCAAGATTTTCTGGCTAACAGTGAGATTGGGTATGCTCTGACCCAACCACAATTGCTCTCAGGAACACAAATACTGGAGTTTTGGAGGACTGGGGTATATGATGATGGTGGCGAAGCTGGGTCCCCAAGCATTATCTTCACAGCAGGGGAAGATGAGCATCAAGTTTTGTCAACTGTTCGACAAGCTCTACACTTGCCAGAAAAATGCACTTTCAATGCTCAGATTGAAGAAACACTTCTACAGGGTATGATGGCCAAACTTGGCTATGAGAAAAGTCTGTCCAAGCTGGGATAGCTGAAGAGGCCATACATCAGAAGGGAGTGGAGCTACTTCTTTGACTACATCACCAGAGCTTTTGCCAACAAATGCTCCAACTTTATTGCCATTCCCATTCTGAGTCAGCAAATAGGGTATGCACTTTTAAATCAAACTCACTTTGAGTATGTTACTGTTATTTTAGGTTTTATTGGGGATAGGATGAATGAGGACCCAAATACTGTTTACTTTTCTAGATTTTTTCAACTCATTTACAGTTTTTGTTGTCCTGATAAGCCCCAAAACTTTATTGAGACAATTTAACCTTCTAAACTTGCTAAAAGGGCCTTCACAGACTTGTTATCTATTGATAATAAGAAGACTATACTAAGACCCCTCCAAATTCTTCAATCAGTAAAACAATTCTTAGTAAATTCTGATCCTCTCACATACAGTACCATATATCCTGATGTAGCACCAGCACAACCTCCACCTACACAACCTACCAACTCTCAACCACAGCCTGCCATCAGAATCTATTTCCAACCAGCACAATCTTCTCAACCACAACCATCAACACCTACTACCAAACCAACCTCTGGTACTTCCCAAAAGGTGTTAGTTGTAAAATCTGCTACAACATCCAGACCCAAATCTTCAAGAGCAAAGTCTATTCCTCAATCTCCACCAAGGAGAAAGAGAAAACTGATTCTCAGGGATGAATCAGATGAAGATGAGCAAGTCCAGGTTCATGCATCAGAACCTGTGACAATAGAAGTTGAAAAAGAAATTTTCCAGAAGGAGGTAGCAGCTGAAGAGGTAACTCCTCAGAAGGAGAATGAAGCTGAGGTTTCTGGTATTTTAAAAAGGAAAAGAACTTCAAGTTCTGATGCTGCTCAAGCAACTTCTCCACCATCCAGAAGATCAAAGAAGTAGAGAGCATGTGTGAAAATTACACAAGCTCAATATGAAGAAGCTGAGGAAGGGGATCAGGAATCTCTGATCTTATCAGAACCAATAGTGATTGAAGCTTTGCCACCTCCACCTCAAGTTGAAGACACTGTTCAAGATACAGTGATCACACCTCATGTCTCTCCAATCAAAGACATTGTTACAGTTGAAGATTCAGGATTAAGTCTTGAAATTGATATTCACAGGCTGAACATTCCATCTGTCTTGTTTCCGGAAGCACACAAGGACAAGTGACAACTCCACCTGTTTCTCCATTAAATGCTGAAATACCAACTACTCCAATTATGGATGTGGAAACAGATAAAGTTGTACCAGAATCTCCTACAGCCACACACACTTTAGTATTGTCAGAAGATGATGAGCTTCTCTCAAGTTCTGGAGACAGTGCTCCTGTAAATGCTCCAATCCTTGGAAAGGAGCCACTGATTAAAAAGTATGTTGAAGAAGATGCTCATATTCCATAGGAAGAAACTCACAGAGGAGTTGAGTGGACCAAGAAGTGGAATGAATCTGACTTCATTCCCAGCTCAAAAGTTCTGTCAGATCATATTGCCAAAGCTGATGAGTTGTTGACAAATTCTGACTTTAAAGCTCAACTTAAAGTCACAGCTCTCAGTACTAAAAGTCTTCAAGGTCAACACTCCATTACTCATGCCAAGGTTGATAAACAACAGAAAAATGCTGATAAGCTCGACCTGATGCTCAAGCTAGACAAGAACAGGTTTATCAGACCTATTCATGAAAAAGTAGAGGCTATTGAGAAAGTTCAAGAAAAGCAACAGGCCCAATTGAATGAGGTCCTGCAGAATCAAGCCTCTTAACAAGCATAACTCAATGAAATCCAATCTTCAGTGGAACTCCATCTTTCACTACTCCTGCAAGATGATGCCAAAAAGGGGGAGAAGGTAGTTAAGTCCAAATGCTCAACTATTCAAGTATTGAAGAAGAAGGACGATAAAGGAGATGACCAGGGAAACCCTAGCAAGGGCAAAGGTCAAGGTCAAAGGCAAAGCAGCAAAGTTTCTTCACAGAAACAAGTTCTGACGCTGTGAATGCTCAAGTTCTGAAAGCAAGTTCTGATGATCAAAGTCTGATATCAAGTTCTGATATTTTGATTCAGTCTGGAAGTCAAGACTCTCAGAAGTTTTTACAAACTCTGAAGCTTAAGGGAAGGGAGACTATTGTCTACTATAAAGATCCCAGATTCAGACACTTGATGAAGAAATTGCTAGAAGATTATTTCTCAAGCATAATCCTGGAATGGATTTAGAGACTCTAAAGGAGGAAGAAGCTAGATTTGCAGCTGAGAAGACAAATCTTAAGTCTAAAGCTTCTAATGCAAAGAAACCTCCAAGGCCTAAGGCAAAAGGCATTGTGATCAAGGAAAGGTCAACTTCTGAGGCTTCAAAGCCCAAGACAAGATCACAAGTTGAGATTGATCCCAAAGAAAAAGGGAAAGGAAAGATTGATGAACCAACAAAGAAACAGGAGATGAAGATTTCTCAAATCCTGATGAAACCTATGTGCAAAATGGTTCAAGTTTATGATGATACAGCTACAGAAGATGAGACTGTTGATACTCTGAAAAGAAGAAAGATGACAGAAGAATCCAAGAAAACCTCCGACATAGCTCAAGTTGTTCAGAGTGAAGCTATAGAAGAATCTGCAAATCCTGAACAAGACATCAACCTCTGACAGAGCTCAAGTTGATTTCAACAAGATGGAAATTACTGAAAAGAGGAAACTCCTATGGAAAAATGTTAAACCATCATATCCTAAGAAAAGGCAACTGCTATCTGATTTCATGACTGTTGGATTGAAAGCCAGAGAAGCAAGAGACAGAGCTGGATTAGGTTCTGAAGAAGCCAAGATCAAAAAAGGAGTTGAAGTAATTACCAGAGATCCATTCTTATTAACTGATAAACCTCTTGAGGAAGTTACACAGAAACACCTTGACAAGGTTATATCTATTCAAGTGGTACTGGATGCTCATGATAAGAGTAATGTCAAAGAAAAGCTGATTCTATTTCTTGAAGATGGAAGAACATACAGAATGTCAGAATCAGATGTGCTGAACAATACCCTGAAAGAACTTTAATTCTTTCATTATCTTTTGGAGATAAAGTCTGAGATTACCAGAAGATGGTCAAATTTCATCATGAAGACCATAAGGGATAAAGCCAGAATTTCTGGATCAAGGGTTATAAAATTTATTCCAAAGATAGTTGAAGATGATGGAAGTGAAATTCCAATGAATAAGAATTCTGCTAAACTTGAGGTTATTTTGAAAGAGAAATATATGTGTTATAATGAAGACTCGTCTCATCCAAGGGTAATCAGACTTGGTGATGGTTTGGAAAGAAATCACATCTCATCACTTAGGACTGTAATCTACCAGATTGGAAGTCAAGATGAAAAAATGAAGCAAGTCAAGGCTACATTAGCTCAAGTCCTGAGAAATGCATAAGAGAAGATGATATCAAACTTTGTCAAGAATCACTTTGGATTCAGATTGACTCAGTAAAATTGGTAAAAGCTGCAAAGACTGTAAGTTGTAGTTAGTTGTCTAAATAAACTTTCATTGCATTTGTACTTAAATGTTTTTGACATCATCAAATCTATTAACTTGTATATTTTCATAATTTACAAGTTGGGGGAGATTGTTAGATATATTTGTGATGTCATGTCTAATTTGTTATGTTTAGTTTCAGAACTTAATATCAGGACTTATCAGGACTTACTGGAAATCAGAATTTACTGAAGTCAGAACTTATATCAGAACTTAAGGCCGTCAGGATTTATATCAGGACTTAAGTGCGGGTACTTCAGATAAGGAATGCGGCTGATTTACAGGAGAGGATCTCGACTAAAACAAAAGAACATATGCATGAAGAGTTGGACAACTAGAAGACTTGTAGAAGATAATAACTGATTGATATATTTTTGGAGACAGAATTATATTCCATATCAATTAGAAGATATCTTGTAACTGTGTACCATATAAACACAACTTAAGATTTACACTATATGTGTTATTATTCACGAGAAAGATTATTCATTATAACCTAGTAGCTCTTAGTGATATTGTTCATAACTGAGAGAGTAGTTTAACCTACTTTGTAACAGAGCTTATTATATTGAATAAACTTGATTACTGTTACATACTTGTGTTCTAAATCGATTTAATTGTATAAACACTATATTCAACCCCCTTCTATAGTGTTGTGTGACCTAACAAGGCTGCTCTGAGTTTTTGACAAATCGGTGCGGCCGCTCCCAAGTGTAGCGCGGTCGCCCTGAGCTTCTGGAATTTCTGGATTTTTCTGCTTTCTTGAATTCTCGTGCTGGTTTCTTTCGCGCAATCAACCGAGGCTCCATCCTAACACCCTTTTAAAATAGAAACAATGCAATGTCCATTCCTTCTTCCAGATGTGCCCTAAAATGTAAAACACTACAAAAACACATCAAAAACACAAATAACTTGAGTACAAAATACCAATTCGAGCCTTTACGAAGCGTTCTAAGTGGATATAAATGCCACTTATCACACCCCCAAATTAAAATCGATGCTTGTCCTCAAGCATAAATAGACTCAAAAACAAGAAATAAAAATGCATGAATGCAATGATCCTCTCAGAATAACTAAACCAACCAATGAGCAACATCTCAAAGAATGCAATTATTCGCACAAAGATCAATCAAATCCTACAAATCAACTCACAAGCCAAAAACGTGCATGTGTGCAATTGCTTAACAGATATACTCTCGAAACTAGATCAATAATCATAACTCACCACTCGTCAAGACAATCACAAGGTTATAAACAGAATAAATGATAAACACAAAATGACTGATAACACTTCAATTTTATTAGAGTTATACAAGAATTCATGCTTTTATTGATAATACATAAAAAAACACAAATATGCTTATTTGATCATGCAATGAGCGAGGTCCACAAAAGACTTATGCAATAATACCCATGCAGTGAGCGTTAGGTTAGCAGATCCCAGACTATAAAAGCCTTAGGTCACTAGGCACAAAGTCCCCTAGAACTTAATAACTCGAGTATTAAAGAGCCCACTCGTGATCAATTATGCATAACACATATTTTTTTTATTTCTTCTTCTTTTTCATTTTTTTTCAACAATTTCTGACTGAGTGTGTTTCGCTCCATCTCATTCAACCCTAGACTACTCATAAAAATTATGAGCCAACTACTAGCCATTTCACACCTAGCCACAACTAGAATTGATATCCAATGTTTTTCTCCAAATTTTAAAAATTCATGTTATTTCGTCACTAAGAGAATAGCATAAATTCTAGACATAAACAAGTGATTAAACCTCGACAAACAAACAAGCCATGATCATGATCTAGCACTCAAGCAACCTCTAAGACTTAGTGAAAATTTTCTTGTTTCTAACATGCAAATCAATTCGATAGGACCTAACATTCCTCTATACGACATCACTATACTCGAATCAACATCAAAAATTAATCGGAAAAACAACCTAAGGGATCATGATATAATGCCCATGCAACTATATGCAACAAAATAACATGATAATAAATACGCAAAATAAAAACAAAAACAAATAACTACACATAACTACATGACAAATATGCAAACTATATGAACTAAACTATCATGAATATGCATATATATGGACTCACACATGAATATTCCTTAACTATCACCCCCAAACTTAAAAATTACACTGTCCTCAGTGAAGGTAATAGCAAGGAATCAAGGCATACCTACTCGGAAGAAGAAGAATCATTACCCTCTGCGGGTGGAGTATTAGGAGGCGGTTACACAGAATCCTATCCAAAAACTGGCCACTGTATGTCAACCCTCATGGCTCGAAAAGCTGTACCGAATGCCTGAGTAAGATCTTGCGCAAACCTGCTATGCGACTCATACATCGCATCCATCCGCCTCGTCAAATGCCTGTACTGCGTCGAGCCTAAACCAGCACTATCCTCTGCCTCCTGCTGCTGTTACAAAGAACTAGCCTCACCAATCTGATGTCTCCACGCTGTTCTGCGTGCCTGAGTCAAACCACCCACATACGTCTGATCAGCTGGCTGGCCACCCGACAAATGATCATAGGTGTACCCAAGTCCTTTCTCGTCAGCCTTCCCACCATACCACTCCTGCATGACCGCGATTGTCGAACTGTTGATTGGGGCGCTCGATAACTGAAGCTGCTCATGTGCGGGCCAATGAACACCCACCACAACACAAAGCTTGGTTACAATCGAGGCCTAAGGGATAGACCCCGTAGTGTCTCCACACAAAAACCATAGAATACCCTGATGAATAACAGAACCGAGATCCACAAAATCTCCTTACAAAATCCCCCATAACAACTTTGCACGATCCATAGTCACATCATGCACATGAGAAGAAGGCATGATATTCGCACAAATAAAAGCAATCCAAGCACGAGAAAACCTGTTCATATATGAAGCAAGGAAATTGAGATACTCGTTCGATCCCCTCTTAAACTTCCGCTGTGTCTTTGGGATACACAGCGTAGCCACAATCAAATCCAAGTAAAAGTCCTCCCCGATCTTATTAACCCACTCATCTTGAGTTGGCTATCTCTCAGGTTGGTTGATAACTCTGCGAATAGCCTCCGGAGTGTTGTCCACTGTCAACTCACGCACCGCCGAATACCCATTCTTATCAGCTTTTACGTTCGCATAGAACTCGTGAACGATACTCATAGGCGCAGCCGTGGGTGCCTCGCAAAATGAAACCCATCAAATCTCCAAGATCATATCGAGAAGCTTACCATCCTTACCCGAAGGTAGAAAACCCCTCTCCTTCGCTATCTGCTTAGACAACAACCTTGTGTACTCCGCTTCAGCCTCCGGAGTAACAAATCATGGCCTCGTACCCCCAACACTGGAAGAATCGGTAGTGGTGGGGTTAGTGTTGCTGCTTACTTGAGTGTGGGCTCTCTTTGGTGCCATTGGAAAAGATTAAGTGATATAAGAGAGGTGTGTAGAGAGATTTAGGGTTTTAGAGAATAAAAGTAAGGTGGAGATGGATGTATATAGGTGTATGTATATATAGAGAATTAGAGTTAGGGTTATAATATAAGTGGGATATGATTGCGGGTTTGGTGGGAATAATGGGTTATTTTGAGGGCTAAAAATCGGGTAGAAGTAGATTGTATATTTGCTGTGTATATCCCCTTTTAGGGTTTAGGGTTGCATCCCAAGAAGCGCTTGGTTTACGTCGCTAGCTTGATGTAGAATTCCGAGATCAAGTTGATAGTAAAACGGCACTAACCACCTCACGGTTTGCCATATCTCCATAGTAATGCTTCAAACGCTGTCCATTCACCTTGAATGCTTAGACTAAATCATTCTCAAAAAATTTCCACCGCTCCATGGAAACACAGTTTTGACGACAAACGGCCCTGACCATCTCGACTTCAATTTTCCAGGAAAAAGATGGAGACGAGAGTTGAATAAAAGAACTTATTGCCCCTCCACAAATGATTTGTGAACTAGACCCCTATCGTGCCACCTCTTGACTTTCTCCTTATATATTTTGTTGTTCTCATATGTTTGAATTCGGAACTCGTCGAGTTCATTCAATTGAAGCATCCTTTTTTTACCAGCTGCTGTCAGATCAAGGTTCAGTTTCTTCAAAGCCCAATATGCTGTAACACCCCCAGATCCGGGGTCGGGGATCCGGGTCGTCACGGTCTTTCTTTCCACAATATCACTTCACTTAATTAATAATAATAACCTTATGCTGTGACCCCACACTAACACACACCACAACCCGTTATAGTCTCAGAGATGAAATTTAAATAAGTACAAGTCTTTGAATCCACAGTTTAAAAGTTATTACAACCCAAAATGATTACTTGATAAATTTACAGTTAATTGCCATTATCTGCCACAAGTTATAATTATACATAATTGATTCTCAAAAGTAGATGGTCTGATCTACAATAGATCTACCTCTGCAGCTATAGCAGCTACAACATCAACGGGAAGACGCGGGACGCTTCCCACGCGCTTGCGCTGGGTCTGCTGGAGTCTGGCCATCTCTCCTAACTGTTGTTGTGTGATGAAGAAATAAAGCAAGAGTGAGCCTTACAGCTCGCAAGATAATACATAGTGATAACAATAATATAAGTATCTAAATGGATACTTACTAGAATCTTTATCGTAAGTAAGGTAATTACTTACTGGATATAAGTTTTAAAAGAAGATGAAGTTACCAATTACTTCACTATACTTATACCATTTTTTTGAAATCTACTTGAACTACTACTGTTCGAAGTATAATAAGATTCACGAGGTCATCCCATAGATGAGACCACAAATAAAACTTGAAAATATTTGATCTTTGAAATATTTTGAAAAGAGATGAAGTTACGAGATACTTCATTCAATGGATACACCAGTAAAAATGTTTGACCCTGTCAATGCTTCGGCAACCACCCATTAGTAGCCTTTCAATCGAAATGCTACGGGTAGTGTTGCAGAATTATCCAAATGGATGATGAACTCATTACGGGAGTTTACCGCGCCAGGAAGACCACTTACGATGATCAGTCGTAGTAGTACAACCCCACCATTTTCTACATGTAGAGGAGAACCTGTCGGATTTACTTGTCAACCGAACACTGAACTCCTAAGGAATGGACCGCCTTAGAGGAACTTCCAGGCCATTTGGGCCAATATAATAAGGCTGGGCCGGCGCTACTCGACCACTTACGCCACTCCTAGTTCAGATGAAATCCATGACTCTGAAACGTAAAGCTCGTTCCCCATTTCCCCAAGTAGAAACTTGTTGATACGGCTTCACCAAGAAGTCGTATCTAGTTGGAAAGGAAAACTCACCGATATTTCCCAGGCGATGCCTGTTAATGGATTAACTTGTTCCAAGAATTTTACTTCCCGAATATTGGGTAAGTAATCAAAAACTCTTTTACCAAGACAGCAACCTTGTTGCGAATATAAAATACACCACAGAGCCGGATTCCCCAGGTTTTGAGCGAGTATTTAAATCCCCTTAAAAAGGAAGATCTTAAATATAAAAATGAGTTTTGGGATCCGCTCTAACTTTTAAAAATCATTTTGAAGACTCGAAAACACTTTAAAGAGTGTTTGGAGTAAAACTGATTTAATGAAGTAAATCAGTCCCCAGTATATTTAGAAAATGTCTGAATATTATTATTTAAATAATATTCCCACAAAGAATTATCTTTATAAAAATAATTGAAGTAGAAGTATTAAAACTTATACTTGAAACGAGTATTAAATAATCAAAGATATACTTATATGAAAGTATTATCTTTATTTGAATAATCGAAAATAAGTTTGATTATTGACACCTTATTCTTTAATAAAATAAAGAATATACCTCAGCAAATAATCGGAGTCATAGATCCTCAAATGAATATTCAAATAATATTCATTAAATAATATAAACTGAGTCATAAGCCTTCGAATGAATATTCAAATAATATTCAATAAATAATATAAAAGAGTCATAAGCCTTCGAATGAATATTCAAATAATATTCAATAAATAATATAAAAGAGTCATAAGCCTTCGAATGAATATTCAAATAATATTCAATAAATAATATAAAAGAGTCATAAGCCTTCGAATGAATATTCAAATAATATTCAAATAAATAAATAAAAGGAGTCATACGCCTTCAAATAATATTCGAAATAATATTCAATAATAAAATAAAGTTAAACTTATCGAATAAACCTTATTCGATTAATAGTTTGGAAAACTATAACCATATATATATATATATAAATATATATATATATATATATCCATATCCATATATACAAAATCTACTCGGGATCCTCGACTCCCGGTTTTAGAAAATATTTTCACCTTTGGGTCCCTATACTAAGGGTATATGCAAGTTACCGCTATTCTCTAGCATAGGTATTATCAACTGAATGAACAGATATATATATGGAAAGAATGCGAAACAGACATGCATATATATATACCATAGCAGCATGCTTCAATATATTGCATCATTTGCTAATTAACCAACATGCATCTATCGCAAGATAATGCAAATACATATATTCATCACAACAACAGTTATAACGGGTAGAAAACTTGTCTGAGCGACTTGGGGTGATAAAAGGCTCGGGACGAGTCTGGTAACCTATAAACAACAAGTAAGTTGGAATTAAACCAAAATCACTTGTAAATCTATACTTTAACTAACTTAGACTCTAATGCTTGTTTTGCGCTCACTGATTCGCTTAAGTCACTCGGGTACCCTCGGCTCCACCATTTTTAATAATTTAACCTTTACGAGTTTTAAGGCGATTCCTTCGCGGGTGTCTTACCAACTGCCTAACACACTTACCATAAATGTTTCATACATTAATTAACCCTTTTTGGTCTTTAACCTATGTTTCAAAGTAAGGCGAGGGAAAAAGTTTCGTTCGCGAAACGCCGTTACTTGAAACGGTTGTTTCTCCTAAACCGTGCATCGGAATCGAACGAACTACATATCAAAACGAAGCTCGTAACATGAGCTATCTAATCATGGCAGTGGTCATAATCTAGCAGGGGGTTCTCGGGTCCTAATGCTATGCACAAAAACAGTCCAAAGAAAATTGGACGTTACGACGGCTATGTTTACGCGATTTCCAATATTTTAAACCATTCAAAACCATCCCAAATCAACCTCAAATACAACATACAACAAACATCCATCCTTATCACATCATAACAACCCCAACCAATTCAATTTAATCAATCATACTTATGCCTAAACTTAACTTTAATCATACTTAAGTTCTTTTAATCAAAACCACAACATTTACCATTCCATTTCACTACCATTCCAAATCCCAAACTCTAAATCACCACAACAAGCTACAATATCATCCTACTAATTAAAATCATCTTATAATACATAGGGATCTAGGGTTTGGAGATGGTATACCTTCCTTGAAGTGGTGGGAGGAGCTAGGAAGCCTTAAGAAGCTTTGAGAAGTCTTAGGAAAGCTTGGATCTTCAAGAAAAACAAGAAAACTTCAAGTTAAAAAACTTGAAAACACTATTCATAGTCTTCTTCTTTGATTAAATGAAGAAGATTGAGAAGGAATTAATGGCTTAAACTCATGATATAGCCCTAACTAAGCATAAAGATGGTTAGGGAATTATCTTACCAATTTAGGAAGCTTGGATCTTTGATTTTGAATTTTTCTTGCCTTTTGAATAGTGAAAAGCCGTGAGCAATGAAGAACTAATGCCTTGGTTCTTTTTGATTTTTGATGAAGAATGAATTTACTTGGCTTGGTTGCTTGGTTTTTGTATTTGCTTTAGTCAATTACCTTCTTGCCCTTGAATTTGTGTGGTTCTCATTCAACCACACCTCCTTCCTTCCCTTGTCATGCTTGTGTCATCCTCATGATGTCATCCTCCCTTCCTTGTCCTCTTTCTATTGGTTGGATGACATCATTCCCACTAATCCCTTTGATTAACTTCCTAATCGTTTGCCTAATGACCGCTGATTTGTTATACGGTTCGCTTAACTTTCGTTCTCGTTTATCGTTTGAAGGATCATATCCGGGATCTTATTACTTAGGTTCCCTTAACCTTTCTCAATACATTATATTCCTTTTTATGATCCTCTATTATAATCCTTTAATTTAAATCCTTTTTATCCTGTTACCTTATACTCAATTCTCTCCGTATCTTGTGGATTTCCGGGAAAAACCAAAGTGTTCGGAATTGGATTCTGACGATCTTTACATACACTTATATACTACATAGAGTACTAATAATATCCCATAAGATCAATAACAGAACCCTTACATAGCGTGGCATGAAAAGTTTTCTCGTTCAGCAAAAACACTATTCATAAGGGTTTCAAAATTTCTCAAAAATTGGGGTTATTACAGTCTCCCCTCCTTAAAAGGATTCCGTCCCGGAATCAGATAGAAAACAAATGGGGATACTTTCTTAGCATTACACTTTCTAACTCTCGAGTCAATTTTCCCACATTGTGGTTCTACCACCAAACTCTGCCTAGTTTGATAATCCTTCTCCTAAGCACTTGTTCCTTTTCACTCTATAACCCTTCCTGGTTGCTCCATAAAGGTTATGTCGGGTTGCATATCTAAGCGCTCATATGCCTCTATTTATCTGGCATCTGAATTACACTTCCTTAACATTGATACGTGAAACACGTTACGACCTGCTACATATTCGGGGTTAGGGCTAGCTCATATGCTAACTTCCCAAACGTCTTAATATATCCAAGGGTCCAACAAATTGTAGACTTAGCTTTCCTTTCTTTCCGAACCTCATCAATCCTTTCCAAGGGATACCTATAACATTACTAGGTCCCCTATTTCATACTCTTTATCCTTTCGTGTCAAATCAACATACTTATCATGTCCATCTTGGGCTACTACCAGCCGTCCTCTGATTAGATCTATCATATTCTTGGTCCTTTGGACTACTGCGGGTCCGAGCATCTTGCGCTCTACAACTTCATCCTAACATAAGGGAGATCGACATTATCTTCCCTCAAGGATCTCATAAGGTGACACCTCGATAATGACATATGATCTATTGTCGTGATATAACTAAATCCGCGTTAAGTGATCATTCCAAATTCTTTCAAGTCTATTGCACAGACTCTCATTATAGCGTTTAGCATTAGAGCTTCTGCTTCTCAATACCCATTCTTTTCCAGTTCGTAATCGCTACTACCTTCCGTTCCTAATATTATACCGGTTATACTTTTGCTCGTTAGCGTTCTATAACCTTTTAATAACCACGTCAACCTTAGTATCACGAATGTGTTCCCATTCCGCATACTACCACCACTTTATTACTCCTTTTTCAGTTGTTTCTATTTTCCAAAATTTGATCAATCAAATAGAAGTAAAGGAATTTTTGAGAGATCACTATGATCATGAACACTTGTTATATCGCATAGTTAGTACAGAAGGTGGCCAGCCTTTAGTACTTGACAAGCAATTAAACAATAGCTGGTATCCTACTCGGCTTCTATCACACAGATAGATAGTCATTCGGCAATACCTCCCCTTCTGGAAGGGTTGTTCTTCTCAGCTTACATGAAATGAAAAGAAGAGAAAAGAACGAACTAAAGAGAACTGTATATATGAAAAAAAATATACTGCCACAAAATATCTGGCTTGGAACCTACCTCTGAACTATAGAGGTTTGTCATAGGAGAACAAAACATATACGTATTTATATCAGCATCAAGCATTATAGCCTCGTATTTTCCATGCCTAAATATTTTCGCTATCCCGTCCATCATTCTATGGACCCACACTCTTCCTCGAGCTTATACATAATCACCTTTGAAACTCCCTCGACATCGAAAATCGAATCTGGGATCTCATTCTATACATCATCGTTACTAGAATTCTATGCTTGCACCGCAACCTTCCTCGTATAATAATACGACTCTCTATTGATAAGAAAGAATAATTATTCACCAGGTAGATACTCTACTTAATTAGTCTATCAATGATAACTTATACACTACCACGGCTCGATTAGTGGTACTCAATCTCAACATCCATTCCAATACAACTCTCACGGTTGTAATCAGCTCGTTACTCGCAGAATCACTGCTGCCTTACTATGGTCCACCACTGACCCACTGTCATCATTCACTTTCCATGAAATCTTAATAGCTAACCATACGGAGTCCATACATGTCGTATCAAATCCTTCTAAGGAGGTAACATAATCACCATTCCTGATTCATGAAGAACACTCCTAACTCTGACGTACTTTCATGACATGAAGCAGATAAAATTGCAGAAGAGTTTCAATCAAAGCAATGATAGCAGGTTAATACCATTCTTAATCATACGCCCTAAATAGAAGAATTAACTCAAGGGTTCATCTAGTCCTTTTTGAAACATGGTCCTGGCTTATCTCAAGATAGGACCTTCTAAGATAGATAGCCCGTTCATGGCGATTACACGAATTAAACCTTTACCAACTACTATTACGGTTGGGTATTGCACAGTCATTAGAAGGAATGTCAATCTTCCAAACCATAATTCAACCTTCACATTTTTAACCATCATCACTGTATTCTTTTGGCACACACGCCTATAATTATCCTCTTACCTTTAAAGTGTCGGCCACCTCTTTGGCCTTTCCTGATAGTAAAATTTCCTTATAGTCAATGTCATGTTAACCACCTCCAAATAAATTTTCTACCTTATTTCCGATCACTGCTTGAGTGAAGATGTTTTCCTTAAAATCAGATGGGAAAAAAAATATCACTATTTTTCCATAAGTTATTGCCTCAATCTTTAGAGGCTAATCACTGTCAAGACTGACTCTTAATCATACTTAGAACATCTTTTATCTTAAGTCCTAATTGCCCTGAACAATTTTGACCATTACTGGTTCGATCCATACTTTCTCGTGGTTTAACGTGTGCCCCACTTGGCAACATTATAATTACGTCATATTTTCTTTATCAACATTTCTATTCTTGAGAATTTTGAATATTACTTTTCTCCTTGTAAAACCTCTAAGGTTATCCTTCAATCGTTCCTCCTGTATTCCCTAGATACAGGGCATATCAAGATACCATTTATTAATACCAGAATCATTGTCTATATACTTCTGAAAAATTTCTCCACTGATTCTTAAAGGTTGTTGTTACCTTAACCCTTTCCCAATCATTCTGTCAAAACTCATACTGTTCCTATTAAGGGTGAAATGCCAACCTTTATGCATTCCCCTAGGATTCATTTTAAGTTACCGATGTTCTATCCTTAATTCCACCTTTAAAAGGTACCTGCATCCTTCCATGGATAAATCAAGTCATATATCCCTGATAAGGGTGTCTTATTCAATCATTTCCACCTCGATAGTCTATACCGAATTTCACAATAGCATCTTTATTCAAGTTAAGGTCAATCCACATGGCCTCCAAAAGATAAAAATGGTTATCCGCTTTTCTTTCCTGATTTGGAAATGATCACATGGATGATCTGGAAGATATTGGTCGTGTTCAACGTGAACTTCTTCTTAATAAATCCTTATTTACTTTTGTTGTTTATCTCAACAGTCATCTCAATGTTAGGATATCTTTCATACCTGGCGTCTCCCTTTCTGGGTATCAAGCCACCGGTCTTACACTTCACATTCTTGAAGGTCACTTCCTTCATCCAATTTTCCTAATTTCTTACTTCCTTGTCTCCTCAGTCTATCCGCGTCTCAATATTTATCCTTCGAACTATCTCAAGGTTTTCCTCGAATCCTCCCAACTTAAAGGGGATAAAATATACATAACTCTTATGCCTTCAACCATCAATTTTAACTCATGGTGAATCACCCTCATCCTGACGATTATATACTCTTCTATTTCTATTTCTACGAGTCTTTAGGGTTTCCTCATACCCAACTCCCTTATCATTCCTCAAACTCTCTTGCCTTTATATTCCTTTCTCTTATCGTTATTTCATGAACCAACACAACATAAGCATTGATTTCAAACATCCCGTCATTTTGAATTCGTGTCTTCAGAACGAATCTTGATAACTTTTACAACTTAGATTCATAATTCATCATACTCGTCTGCCTTTGTTCTAGCTCTAAAGCTTTTACACTATTCCATAATCTTGGGAATTACTTTCCCGAAAACAATTGGCTGAACTTTAATCAGTTTATTATAATCTCTTGCTCCGTGCCTTCCTTGGCCTTTCACCAGCAGGTGGTCTCTCTCTTAGGAGGGTGAGTGATAAAAACAGTCTTTTGTGATTCGTCAATCATTTAGAATCTCAAATGATTCCTATATTTCCTTTAGCCAGGCTCTTGCCTCGACTAGGTCAACCTGTTCCTTGGAACTCTGAGAGCTTAACGATTTAAAGGTCATGAAAGAATTTCCTGCCGCATTGTCCCCTCAGGGTGGTGGTTGGGGATAATAGTCTAAGTTCTGTCTAGACAGGTCCATAAATTGCCATATAGGAGTACCGTCTCGGGTCTCCTTTCCTTACTCGACTTTTTGTTTCCTTAGTATGAAATGTTTCAACCTTCTCCCATAATCGGGGTTATCTTATACATTAAAAACCTTGTTTTCCACTCTATTATGTTATGGGTTCTTTCTTTCTTGATGGCAACCTCCCTGACTATCACACTCTGGGTTTGCCCTAAATCCTATTCCTCAAACTATGGCTCTCATCTAAGTTCTCATCCTTAAGCTCTTGAACTTTCGGAACCCAAATTCTATAGGAATACCTCATTATTCCCTTATCATCTTTCTCAGTATTAATCTCATATTTATTTGTTGGCTCTCTGCCTTCATTCATCACCTTTTTCTGGCACAATATGCTCTTTTCCAATAATTCGGTCTCTATTGCAATCTCAAACAGCTTTTCGGTACCGGCTCCGGTTACATTCACTACTATTTCCATTTTCTCAAAATCTCTTATCAACTCTCCCAAAGACATTATCATCTTGAGTCTCTCCTTTTTACTAATGGCATCAGCCACCACATTGGCTTTCCCCGAATGATAAAGAATCTCCCACTCATAACTCTTGATTAGCTCTAACCGCCTCCTCTGGCGTATGTTGAGCTCTTTCTACGTAAAAAGGTACTAGAGCTCCTATGGTTTGTGTAAATCTTGCACTTCTCTCCATACAAGTAGTGCCTCCAATCTTTAGGGAAAAACTATTGCCACGAGCCCAAGCTCATGGGTGGGGATATCGAATTTTATATTCCCTTAATTATCTTGACGCGTACGCGATTACCTTGCTGTGCTGTATAAGAAGCACCCTAATTCCTTATGCGAAGCGTCACTACATTTCACAAAATCTCATTTTCCATCCGGCAACGCCAACATAGGGAACGTCACCAACCTTTGCTTCGGTTCTTAAAAGTTGTTCTCGCATTTCTATGTCCATTCGAACTTCTCAGTCTTACGAGTAAGTCGCGTTAAAGGGGCTACTATCTTTACAAACTTGAACGAACCTCTGGTAGTGACCGGCCAATCCTACCTCTGGTAGTCGACCTAACCATGGTCATCAATTCATCAGTGGTCCTTTATCCAATCTTGTCAGGATCCTCCATGGGATCCTCCTCAACAACTATCCCTTCTAGGACAACATCCTCAACCGCTACATCCTCAATATCAACATCATTCGGTCCTGCATTAGGACACTCTATCGGATCCACAATCCGCTCTCCAATTAGTAATAAAATATCATCACACTGTTGCTCCTCAACCTCAGGGTTCGGAGTTCCGCTACCATATACGATAACGAACTACGCTCCTATCACGATATTTATAAGGGTTCCCGTAAGGGTTTTAACTGTCAGTGCTACGTTAGGTAGCCCGACTATGAACTTGGAAAGAGTTCTTATTATCTTAGTGAACTTATTATCTTAACGTCACATCATCTCTGAGGTTTATAACGCTTAGCTCTGATACCATTTCTGTAACACCCCCAGATCCGGGGTCGGGGATCCGGGTCGTCACGGTCTTTCTTTCCACAATATCACTTCACTTAATTAATAATAATAACCTTATGCTGTGACCCCACACTAACACACACCACAACCCGTTATAGTCTCAGAGATGAAATTTAAATAAGTACAAGTCTTTGAATCCACAGTTTAAAAGTTATTACAACCCAAAATGATTACTTGATAAATTTACAGTTAATTGCCATTATCTGCCACAAGTTATAATTATACATAATTGATTCTCAAAAGTAGATGGTCTGATCTACAATAGATCTACCTCTGCAGCTATAGCAGCTACAACATCAACGGGAAGACGCGGGACGCTTCCCACGCGCTTGCGCTGGGTCTGCTGGAGTCTGGCCATCTCTCCTAACTGTTGTTGTGTGATAAAGAAATAAAGCAAGAGTGAGCCTTACAGCTCGCAAGATAATACATAGTGATAACAATAATATAAGTATCTAAATGGATACTTACTAGAATCTTTATCGTAAGTAAGGTAATTACTTACTGGATATAAGTTTTAAAAGAAGATGAAGTTACCAATTACTTCACTATACTTATACCATTTTTTTGAAATCTACTTGAACTACTACTGTTCGAAGTATAATAAGATTCACGAGGTCATCCCATAGATGAGACCACAAATAAAACTTGAAAATATTTGATCTTTGAAATATTTTGAAAAGAGATGAAGTTACGAGATACTTCATTCAATGGATACACCAGTAAAAATGTTTGACCCTGTCAATGCTTCGGCAACCACCCATTAGTAGCCTTTCAATCGAAATGCTACGGGTAGTGTTGCAGAATTATCCAAATGGATGATGAACTCATTACGGGAGTTTACCGCGCCAGGAAAACCACTTACGATGATCAGTCGTAGTAGTACAACCCCACCATTTTCTACATGTAGAGGAGAACCTGTTGGATTTACTTGTCAACCGAACACTGAACTCCTAAGGAATGGACCGCCTTAGAGGAACTTCCAGGCCATTTGGGCCAATATAATAAGGCTGGGCCGGCGCTACTCGACCACTTACGCCACTCCTAGTTCAGATGAAATCCATGACTCTGAAACGTAAAGCTCGTTCCCCCTTTCCCCAAGTAGAAACTTGTTGATACGGCTTCACCAAGAAGTCGTATCTAGTTGGAAAGGAAAACTCACCGATATTTCCCAGGCGATGCCTGTTAATGGATTAACTTGTTCCAAGAATTTTACTTCCCGAATATTGGGTAAGTAATCAAAAACTCTTTTACCAAGACAGCAACCTTGTTGCGAATATAAAATACACCACAGAGCCGGATTCTCCAGGTTTTGAGCGAGTATTTAAATCCCCTTAAAAAGGAAGATCTTAAATATAAAAATGAGTTTTGGGATCCGCTCTAACTTTTAAAAATCATTTTGAAGACTCGAAAACACTTTAAAGAGTGTTTGGAGTAAAACTGATTTAATGAAGTAAATCAGTCCCCAGTATATTTAGAAAATGTCTGAATATTATTATTTAAATAATATTCCCACAAAGAATTATCTTTATAAAAATAATTGAAGTAGAAGTATTAAAACTTATACTTGAAACGAGTATTAAATAATCAAAGATATACTTATATGAAAGTATTATCTTTATTTGAATAATCGAAAATAAGTTTGATTATTGACACCTTATTCTTTAATAAAATAAAGAATATACCTCAGCAAATAATCGGAGTCATAGATCCTCAAATGAATATTCAAATAATATTCATTAAATAATATAAACTGAGTCATAAGCCTTCGAATGAATATTCAAATAATATTCAATAAATAATATAAAAGAGTCATAAGCCTTCGAATGAATATTCAAATAATATTCAATAAATAATATAAAAGAGTCATAAGCCTTCGAATGAATATTCAAATAATATTCAATAAATAATATAAAAGAGTCATAAGCCTTCGAATGAATATTCAAATAATATTCAAATAAATAAATAAAAGGAGTCATACGCCTTCAAATAATATTCGAAATAATATTCAATAATAAAATAAAGTTAAACTTATCGAATAAACCTTATTCGATTAATAGTTTGGAAAACTATAACCATATATATATATAAATATATATATATATATCCATATCCATATATACAAAATCTACTCGGGATCCTCGACTCCCGGTTTTAGAAAATATTTTCACCTTTGGGTCCCTATACTAAGGGTATATGCAAGTTACCGCTATTCTCTAGCATAGGTATTATCAACTGAATGAACAGATATATATATGGAAAGAATGCGAAACAGACATGCATATATATATACCATAGCAGCATGCTTCAATATATTGCATCATTTGCTAATTAACCAACATGCATCTATCGCAAGATAATGCAAATACATATATTCATCACAACAACAGTTATAACGGGTAGAAAACTTGTCTGAGCGACTTGGGGTGATAAAAGGCTCGGGACGAGTCTGGTAACCTATAAACAACAAGTAAGTTGGAATTAAACCAAAATCACTTGTAAATCTATACTTTAACTAACTTAGACTCTAATGCTTGTTTTGCGCTCACTGATTCGCTTAAGTCACTCGGGTACCCTCGGCTCCACCATTTTTAATAATTTAACCTTTACGAGTTTTAAGGCGATTCCTTCGCGGGTGTCTTACCAACTGCCTAACACACTTACCATAAATGTTTCATACATTAATTAACCCTTTTTGGTCTTTAACCTATGTTTCAAAGTAAGGCGAGGGAAAAAGTTTCGTTCGCGAAACGCCGTTACTTGAAACGGTTGTTTCTCCTAAACCGTGCATCGGAATCGAACGAACTACATATCAAAACGAAGCTCGTAACATGAGCTATCTAATCATGGCAGTGGTCATAATCTAGCAGGGGGTTCTCGGGTCCTAATGCTATGCACAAAAACAGTCCAAAGAAAATTGGACGTTACGACGGCTATGTTTACGCGATTTCCAATATTTTAAACCATTCAAAACCATCCCAAATCAACCTCAAATACAACATACAACAAACATCCATCCTTATCACATCATAACAACCCCAACCAATTCAATTTAATCAATCATACTTATGCCTAAACTTAACTTTAATCATACTTAAGTTCTTTTAATCAAAACCACAACATTTACCATTCCATTTCACTACCATTCCAAATCCCAAACTCTAAATCACCACAACAAGCTACAATATCATCCTACTAATTAAAATCATCTTATAATACATAGGGATCTAGGGTTTGGAGATGGTATACCTTCCTTGAAGTGGTGGGAGGAGCTAGGAAGCCTTAAGAAGCTTTGAGAAGTCTTAGGAAAGCTTGGATCTTCAAGAAAAACAAGAAAACTTCAAGTTAAAAAACTTGAAAACACTATTCATAGTCTTCTTCTTTGATTAAATGAAGAAGATTGAGAAGGAATTAATGGCTTAAACTCATGATATAGCCCTAACTAAGCATGAAGATGGTTAGGGAATTATCTTACCAATTTAGGAAGCTTGGATCTTTGATTTTGAATTTTTCTTGCCTTTTGAATAGTGAAAAGCCGTGAGCAATGAAGAACTAATGCCTTGGTTCTTTTTGATTTTTGATGAAGAATGAATTTACTTGGCTTGGTTGCTTGGTTTTTGTATTTGCTTTAGTCAATTACCTTCTTGCCCTTGAATTTGTGTGGTTCTCATTCAACCACACCTCCTTCCTTCCCTTGTCATGCTTGTGTCATCCTCATGATGTCATCCTCCCTTCCTTGTCCTCTTTCTATTGGTTGGATGACATCATTCCCACTAATCCCTTTGATTAACTTCCTAATCGTTTGCCTAATGACCGCTGATCTGTTATACGGTTCGCTTAACTTTCGTTCTCGTTTATCGTTTGAAGGATCATACCCGGGATCTTATTACTTAGGTTCCCTTAACCTTTCTCAATACATTATATTCCTTTTTATGATCCTCTATTATAATCCTTTAATTTAAATCCTTTTTATCCTGTTACCTTATACTCAATTCTCTCCGTATCTTGTGGATTTCCGGGAAAAACCAAAGTGTTCGGAATTGGATTCTGACGATCTTTACATACACTTATATACTACATAGAGTACTAATAATATCCCATAAGATCAATAACAGAACCCTTACATAGCGTGGCATGAAAAGTTTTCTCGTTCAGCAAAAACACTATTCATAAGGGTTTCAAAATTTCTCAAAAATTGGGGTTATTACATATGCCTTGTGCTTTAGCTCCACAAGCAAATGACATCCTTTATCATAAACAAATTGAAACGGTGACATGCCTAGCAGAGTCTTGAATGCTGTTCGATAAGCCCAAACAGCTTCATCCAGCTTCAAAGACCAATCCTTTCTCGATGGACATACAACTTTCTCCAGAATTCGCTTGATCTCTATGTTAGACACCTCAGCTTGACCATTAGTCTGAGGATTGTAGGCTGTAGCAATGCGATGATTCACATTGTATCTCTGCATCATAGCAGTGAACTTGCGATTGTAGAAATGCGATCCCTCGTCACTGATTATGACTCTTGGAGTTTCGAATCTTGTGAATATCTGCTTGTGAAGAAAATTAAGCACTACCTTCGCATCATTTGTTGGCAAATCTTTAACTTTCACCCATTTTAAGACATAATATACTGCCAACAAGATATACTAATTGTTGCAAGATGAGACAAACGGTCCCATGAAGTCAATTCCCCAAATATCGAAGACCTCAACCTCGATAAGCACATTAAGAGGCATCTCATCCTTCTTTGACATATTACCAACATGCTGGCAGCGATCACACTTCAAAATAAATGGATGTGCATCCTTAAACAATGTAGGCCATAAGAATCATGCTTGAAGGATACGACCCGCTATCTTTTCTCCACCATAGTGGCCTCTATAAACAGTCGAATGACAGTCTCACAAGATACCCACCATCTCGCTATACGGAATACATCTCCTGATGATTTGGTCAGCTCCTTGCTGAAACAAAAATGGCTCATCCCACATGTACCACTTCACTTCATCAAGAAACTTCTTCCTTTGAGCATAAGTTAAGTCCGGGGGCATAATGTTGCTCACAAGATAGTTCACAATTTCTGCGAACCATGGTTCTTCTTCTTGCACCCTAAACAACTGCTCATCGGGAAAAGACTCATTTATCAATGTCTTGTCCTGTGAAATTGTACCTGGATCCTCTAAACGAGAGAGATGATCTGCAACTTGATTCTTAGTACCTTTTATATCCTTAATTTCCAGTTCAAACTCTTGTAGTAAAAGAACCCATCGAATCAATCGAGGCTTCGAGTCCTTCTTCGAGACGAGATAGCGAATAGCAACGTCATCAGTGAAGACTGTAACCTTCTTCCCAAGAAAATAAGATCAAAATTCTCAAAACCGTAGACAATGGCTAAGAACTCATTCTTTGTTATGGTGTAGTTAGTTGAGCACCATTAAGGATCTAAATAGCATAATAGAGCACATGAAATATATTATTCTTCCTTTGCCCAAGAACCGCTCCAACTGCATAGTCACTTGCATCGCACATCATCTCAAAGGGCTCATTCCAATCAGGTGCAGTTATGACAGGTGTCATGATCAAGCTCTTCTTTAAGCTCTCAAAAGCAGCTAGACACTCATCATCAAACTTAAAAGGGACATCTTTCTCTAATAGATTGTACAATGGTTTAGAGATTTTAGAGAAATCCTTGATGAACCGCCGATAGAAACCCACATGACCAAGAAAACTGCGGATTCCCTTAACAGAAATTGGGGGAGGAAGGTTTTCAATGACCCCCACATTGGCTTTGTCCACCTCAAGACCCTTACTAGAGACCTTGTGCCCAAGAATGATGTCATGTTGCACCACAAAGTGACATTTCTCCCAGTTGAGAACCGGATTGGTCTCAACACACCTTTTAAGAACTGCGCCAAGATTTTGCAAGCACTCGTCGAAAGAATCCCCGAACACAGATTAATCATCCATGAACACCTCCATATTCTGACCAATTATGTCAGACAAGATAGCCATCATGCATCTCTAAAATGTGGCAGGTGCACCACATAACCCAAAAGAAACTCTTCTGAAGGCAAAAGTACCAAACGGGCAAGTGAAGGTAGTCTTTTCTTGATCTTCTGGAGCAATGCAGATCTAATTATAGCCCGAATAGCCATCCAGAAGATAGTAGTACCCATGCCAAGAAAACCTGTCAAGCATTTTATCAATAAAAGGAAGAGGGAAGTGATCTTTCCTCGTGGCTTTGTTCAGCTTTCTATAATCCATGCATACTCTCCACCCCGTGACAGTTTGAGTAGGAATGAGCTCATTCTTTTCATTAGCAACCATGGTGATGCCTCCTTTCTTCGGCACACACTGAATTGGACTCACCCAAGAACTGTCAGAAATAGGATAAATGATGCATGCGTCTAGCCACTTAAGAATTTCCTTCTTCATGACCTCCTTCATGATAGGATTTAGCCTTCTCTATTTTTCAATCGTTGGCTTGCTTCCTTCTTCTAGCAGAATTTTGTGCATGCAATAAGAAGGGCTGATTCCCTTGATATCTGCTATAGTCCATCCAATTGCCGATTTGAACTCTCTCAGAATTCTCAAGAGCTTTTCCTCATCATTATCGGAAAGGTCAAATGCAATAATAACAGGCAAAGTAGATGCATCACCTAAAAATGCATACCTCAAGTGTTCAGGCAAGGGTTTAAGCTCGAGTGTGCGAGCTTCCTCAATAGATGGCTTGAGACGCCTCTCAGCATTTTTGAGTTCTGACAATCCAAGAGATTCAAAAGGCATATCCAGCCTTCGCTTCCAAGGAGAAGCATTCAAATACTGCAATTGGCCATCACCATCATCATCTTCACTATCTGAATTCATCATCAAGGCCCTCTCTAGGGCATCAAACCTTAACATTTTATCAATTTATGAAGTAACCACAGAATCGACCAACTCCACTTTTAAGCAATCCTCTTTATGAGTAGAGAATTTCATGGCATTCAAAACATTAAAGGTCACATCCTGATCTAGTACTCGTATAGTGAGCTCCTCCTTATGCACATCAATCAAGGTTCAGCCAGTAGCCAAGAATGGTCTTCCCAAGATAATGGGAATCTTTTTATCCTCCTCAAAATCAAGAATTACAATGTCAGCAGGAAAGATGAGTTTGTCCACCTTGACCAAGATATCCTCCATAATGCCTCGTGGATAAGTAATAGAATGATCGGCCAACTACAAGGACATATATTTAGGCTTTGGATCAGGTAGATCTAACTTCTTGATGATATACAAAGGAATTAGATTGATGCTAGCTCCCAAATCACATAAACACTTGTCGAACGACAATTTTCTGATGGTGCAAGGAATAGTGAAGCTTCCAAGATCTTTAAGCTTCGGAGGCAACTTCTGTTGCAGCACTGCACTGCATTCCTCCATAAGAGCAACGGTTTCTACGTCATCGAGCTTCATTTTTCGAGAGAGAATACCTTTCATAAACTTCACATAACTAGGCATCTGTTCAAGAGCTTCAGCGAAAGGTATGTTGATATGAAGTTTCTTGAACACCTCCGGAAACTTAGCGAATTGCTTATCCAACTTTTGCTTCTATAGCCTCTTAGGAAAAGGAGGTGGAGGATAGACCTGTTTCTCCCCTATATTACCCTCAGGAGGAGTGTGTTCCACAGTTTTCTTCCTTGATTCCCCTTCTGCTTCCTTCTGCACATCTTCTTCATCTACAACTTCAGATACTGGAACTTGAGATTTTTCGGGGTTCGCAACCTTCCCATACCTCAATGTAATTGCCTTGACTTGCTCTTTTTCTTCCCTCTTTTCTGGAACTTCTGTGTCACTAGGGAGTGTACCAGGTTGTCGATTCAACAAATTATTGGCAATCTTCCCAATTTGATTCTCCAGAGTCTTGATAGAAACTGCTTGGCTCTTGCACATGAGCCTCAACTCCTCCAATTCGGATTCTTCATTAGATTGACTTGTACTTCCATGCGGTAGTTGTTGAAGTTGGAGTTGTTGTCTTGGTGCATATTGCGGTTGTTGAAAACCAGGAGGGTTGAATTGCTTGGCTGCATACTGCTGATAAGGCTGTTGCATCGCATTCTGATTGTTGCTCCAACTGAAGTTAGGATGATTGCGGATGTTGAGATGATAAGTGGCTGGAACTGGTTTATGCGACATCTGAAATTTGCTCACAAACTGAGCTGATTCACTAGAAATAGCACACTGCTCAGTCTCATGCGCACCAGCACAAAGCTCACAAACACTTGTGATCTGATTAACTTCATAATTAGCCAAAGAATCCACCTTCATCGTTGTTATGGATTAAAAACTAATATATATAATTGTTGTATTTAGTACTAAGGAACGTGAGCTTCAAGGCTCGATTTGACTGCTCTTGTGCTTCGTGACTCAATCTGCCTTAACAAGATGCCTACGTACCTTGCTGATTACCAAGGATCAAGTCAAAAAACATAGTTCTGATTTGCGGGGTGAGGCCCCTTATATAGATGTGGGGGTCCTTGAATTGGACTTGGTGTAGGAGACTTGGTGGTCAAGCCTCTGAATTAGGATAGACTTAGGAGTCCTAGGAAGTAGGAAGCTGATTCCTTATCCCATGAGGTTCCTTGGAGGCTAATCTACAAGGATTTATATCCCCATTAGGACTTATCTTGATAGCTGTTTTTCTCCCTTATTTATTAATTACAAAATTAATAAATAATCAGGGCTGTGGGCCTTCTTTATTCCATCAGGCCTGATCTGGTCCATCAGGCCTGATCAACGTGTTAACCTTTCTGGTCTGAATATCATACATCTTCTTATTGGGCCTAGAAGCCCACACCTTGTACAATTAATGCAATATTTAATTATACAATCAGGATTTATTTATCCCTATCAATCGTTAAGGCCTTAAGCTGAGCAGCTATAGCAGTAGCTGCATCCACCTCCAGAATTCCCGCTACCTTGCCTTGAGGTAGTCTCTGAGTTGGGTTCTAGCATTCATTAGCAGCCATCAGTTCAATCAACTCATAAGCTTTATCATAGCTCTTATCCCATAAGGCTCCACCTGATGCTACATCGGACATGGGTCTAGACTGCGCTCTCAAACCATTATAAAAGCAATTGATGATCATCCAGTCAGGCATCCCATGATGAGGACACTTCCTAAGCATCTCCTTATAACAATCCCAAGCTTCACATAATGATTCTCCCAATTGTTGTGCAAATTGAGTGAGAGCGTTCCTGATTGTAGCTGTCTTTGCCATAGGGAAGAATTTAGTAAGGAACTTCTGAGCAAGATCTTCCCAAGTAGTGATAGAACATGCTGGTAGAGAATGCAACCAGAACTTAGCTTTATCCCTCAGAGAGAATGGGAAAAGCCTCAACTTAACAGCATCTTTAGAAATATTATTGAATTTGAAAGTGTCGCAGATCTCGATGAAATCTCTAATGTGCATGTTGGGATCTTCCGTTGGAGAACCCCCAAACTGGATTGAATTCTGCACCATCTGAATCGTGCTAGCTTTGATTTCAAAAGTAATAGCCGCGATTGGTGGTCTGACAATGGTAGATTGAATGTCATTGATCTTCGGTTGAGAATAATCCATCAAAGCTTTAGGATTTGCTACTGGTTCTCCCATTGCAACGATCGCTTCTTCTTCAACTTTCTCAACTTCTGCAAAAACTTCTTCAACTACTTCAACTTCTTCCGGTGCTTCTTTACGAGATTGAGAACGTGTTCGCATACACTCCCTCTAGAGTACCTGAACACAATAAAGTAAACAAGTAAGTAAAATATCTGAGTCAGTAAACTTTAACGACCACTGATGTCAAGCACATAAACTAAATTAAATACCGAGTCCCCGACATCGGCACCAAAAACTTGTTAGGGCGAAAACACGCGCTAAAATTACACGCAAGTATACATGTTCGCAAGTAGTATAAGATATAAATTAGATTCGTACCAATAGAGACTCTTTTTCGTTAACTTAAGATTATGCACCTATGCAACAATGGTATGGCTATCGCTCAAAGCTAAGACAATATCAAGTTGAGATGTTATAACTACGACTAAACTAACATGCAATTAATTAAGAGTTTAAAAAGTGATTGAATTAACTATATGAGACAAACATGGGATTCTAACTTCATTACTACTTCATTCAAAGTCATTGTTCTTAACCTTAGCATGCAATGGTGATGACACTAATCGGATAATATGAAACTAGTAAACGCCAATTTTCGTTGTACGAATACCCTACTACGAGACATCCACAAAAGAGATAGAAGCTGAATAGACACCAATTATGTCGAGACCCAATATGTCTATAGAATTTAACAACATAAAGGTTTAATGCGCAAGTTATCTATCGTGATTACATAGGGCAAGTTAGATGGTTAAAATTACCTAAAAATCATGCATAATAAATACATGAACCTATGCTAGCATGGCAAGTTCTAAACTTCTATATTCATTGTCGCTTCAATAGAGATTAACAAACTATCTTATATGTTCGCGACGCACATAAGATGAATAAGCACAACAAATACTACGATATCATACAATCACCACACACTTAGGTATCGAAACAATTAACTAAAGAAATCCATAAGTAAATTCGTTAGAACCCCACGACAATGATTAGTTCATAACCGAACTCATCGTCACCATGGGTTCCAATGAAAGCATGGTAAATAAACTAAGATAAACTAGGTCTGAAATATATGAATAATTAATATCAAAGTACATTAACAAGAGTATTAAGTTCAAACAATGATAAAAGATGGAACAACCGAGGTCGTAAACCATAGCCCCGAGGGCCAGTAATCAATATGACTATACTAGAGAGGTAACGAGTATAATCGTAAATGCACCTAAGCATGCTAAGACTGAGATAACACTTGAGTTCATGGATCCCGACCTTGATGGTCTTAAGTTCTCTAAAGATAATGACTCCCAACTGACCCCTTTGGATGCACCCATCTATGGATTTAATAGAGTGGAGTACCAAGTAGAAGGAGCGACTCAACTTACCGTAACTATTGGGAAAGAGCCTAGAGAGGCCATAAAGATGCTGAACTTTTAGATTATCGAGATAGCCTTTATCTACAACGCAATCATGGGAAGGATGGGGATTCATGCATTTAAGGCTGTGCCCTCAACCTACCACATGGTACTAAGTTCCCAACTAGAAAGGTAAAAGGAGATCAAAAAATGGCATGCAGTTGCTATGTTGCAGCACTTAGGCCTGATGGTACTGGGGGCAGGTCCTCCCCATAAAGGACATGGATGTCTGTGAGAATGATGAGGGAAGCAAGCATAGGACTTGTTCCCAATTCCCCTAGACTCCTTAGACCCATAGAAGGTCACGTATATTAGAGCATTTCTGGACAAGCCCTTGAAAGGCCAATTAATAATAAAAGAACAGTGATGTGTTTGCTTGGACAACAACTGATATGCCTGGGATTGACCCGAACCTTATAACTCATAGGTTGAATATTGGACCGACTTGAAAGGTTGTGAAGCAGAAGAAGAGAACTTATGCCCCTGATAGGCTGGAAGCCATTAAACAGGAGGTAGAGAAACTCTTAAAAGCTGGATTCAATGAGGAAGTGCAATTCCCTGAGTGGTTGGCCAACCCCATCATGGTTAAGAAGGCCAATAAGAAGTGGAGGATGTGCATCGACTTCACTAACTTGAATGATACTTGTCCCAAGGACTGCTACCCCCTACCAAGGATTGATACCCTGATCGACGCTAAACACGAGACAAAGTTTTATGGATGGCTTCAGTGGTTATAATCAGATTAAAATGCATAAGGATAACACCCCCAAGATATCTTTCATAACTGACTTTAGTGTCTTTTGTTTTCTTGATGTGGCTTTTGGACTTAAGAATGTAGGAGCTACTTACCAAAGGTTGGTAAATAAGATATTTGCCCATCTAATTTGGAAGACCATGGAGGTCTATGTTGATGACATGTTAGTCAAAAGCCTAAGCAAGACCGATCATATTAGTCACCTCGGAGAGGCATTTGAAGTGTGAGGCACCACAGGATGATGTTAAACCCCACCAAGTGTGCTTTTGGTGTTGGGTTTGGAAAAATTTTAGGTCACATGGTCTCTAAGAGGGGAATGGAGGACAACCCTGACAAGATCAAAGCCATCCTGGACATGGAGCCACCATGCTCCATCAAGGATGTCCAAAAGCTGACAGGAACAATCGCAGCTCTGGGGAGGTTCATCTCTAGGTCTGGAGATAAATGCCTGCCCTTTTTCAGAACCCCCAGAAGGTGAAGATTTTTGAATGGACAGCTGAGAGCCAAGAGGCCTTTGAACAGCTAAAGAAGTACATGACTGGAGCCCCATTGTTGGCCAAACCAAGTCTGAAGGACACCCTTTATTTGTACCTAGCGGTATCTGAACAAGCCGTGAGTGCAGTCCTCATCAAGGAAGAACAAAAACCCCAGAACCCTATATACTATGTAAGCAAGGTGCTCCATGGAGCAGAGTTGAATTACTCCATTATAGAGAAGTTTGTGCTTGCTTTCATTACATCCTCAAGGAAGTTGAGACCGTACTTTTAGGCTCACAAAGTCGAAGTCCTGACGGACTAACCCTTGAGGAACATTCTTCATAGTCTGAAGGCCAGTGGAAGACTCATCAAGTGGGTAATTGAGTTAGGAGAATTTGACATCAAGTACAAGCCTCGAACGGCCATCAAGGCTCAGGCCTTAGCAGACTTCGTGGTCGAATGCACCATTAACGACCAAGAAGTCGGGGGGCAAGAGATAGTAATCCCAGAAGGAGGAAAGAAAGAGAAGGATAAAGAAACTACCCTAAAAGAGTATTGAGTTCTCCATTTTGACGGAGCGTCCAAAACAAAATCTAGTGGTGCGAACCTAGTCTTGCAAACCCCGATGGGTTCATGATTGAGTATGCTTTGAAGTTGGACTTCCCAACTATGAACAACGAAGCTGAATACGAAGCATTGATAGCCGTCTTAGGCTTGGATAGAGCCATGAGGGCCAAAAACCTGAAGGTCTGTGGAGACTCAAAACTTGTAGTTCCTCGAGTTAATGGAGAATTTGAGGCCAAAGATGATACTATGGCCAAGTACCTGAGAGTCGTGAAGGGAATACTGACTCAGTTTGATGAATGGTACGCAGAGCATGTTTCGAGAGAGGAGAACACTATGGAAGATGCCCTATCTAAGTTTTCCTCATTGGAGGTTGATAACTATCCGATAAGTATCTACCTCCCAGTCCCAAGGACCTATACCATATACGTCATAAACCTGATAACACCATTTGGAATAGAAAGCTGTTATCGATGAGAGTGCCGAGATATTCTTTGATCGAAGGCCTTCTGTATAAAAGATCATTTTCTCAATGATGCCCAGGAGGCACGCAGGTTATCGGTGAGAGCGCTGAGATATTCTTTGATCGAATGCCTTATGTATAAAAGGTCATTCATCTTTCCCTACTTGAAGTATTTGAAACCTCTTGAGGTAGAGAAGGCACTTGACAAAGCCCGTATAGGGACTGTTAGACATCACTTGGGGGGCAAGGCCCTCGATAATAAGATAATCTGATTAAATTCTACTTTCCAACAATGATGGCCGATGCAAAATCCTATGTGAAGAAGTGTGAGATGCCAGAGGCACGCTCCTATAGTTCAACAGCCCCCAAAGAGGCTTACGTCTATCAGCTCACCTATCCCCTTTTCTATGTGGGGAATAGATATACTTGGACCATTTTCTGTAGCATCGGGACAGAGGAAGTTCATTGTGGTAGCCATACACTACTTCACAAAGTGGATTAAGGCTAAGGCACTAGCCAAGATAACTACCAAGCAAATATCCCAATTCTTCTGGGAGAATTTGATATGCCGATCTGGGATCCCACGCATCCTTGTCACGGATAATTAGCGACAATTTGATAATGCAGATTCAGAGAGTATTGCGACGATAACAGCATAGAGCTTCGCTTTAAAGCAGTTGCATACCCACAGGCAAACGGGCAGACGGAAGTCACTAACAGAATCATCCTTGATTGACTTAAGAAAAGGGTTAAACGGTCAAGGAACACTTGGGAAGATGAGTCGCTACCTATACTATGGGTATATCGCACCAACTGCAAAATGACGACTGAAGCTACCCCATCTATGCTGAATTTCAGAGCCGAGCCTGTGGGGCCCTTTAATGTCACCCATGGATCACCTAGGGTCGAAGCTTATGAACCAAAAACCAACAAAGAAGGCATGAGGCTCGCTCTCGATCTCATTGACGAGGTCAAAGATGAGGCCAACGCCCGCAATGCAGAGCATCAACGAAGAGCCTCCTTCTATTACAATAGAAGGGTTAAAAAAGGTTCTTTTAGCAAGGAGACTTGGTCTTAAGAAAGATTGAGGCATTAGCAGTTGAAGAGAAAGGAAAGGTAAATCCTAACTGGGAAGGGCCGTATAAGGTCAAGAACACATTATGACGAGAATCCTACAAGTTAAAACCATGAGCGGTGATGAAGTACCTCATACCTGGCACGTTTCGAACATGAAGGTTTATTATATTTATGATATAAAAGACATGTTCCTAGTACTTAAAAGTAGATGGAGGAATGAGGTCGAGCAGTGTATGAGCATCTAATGAATGAAAGTCCCGAAGGACCAAAGTACCAAAAATAAAAGACTAATATGAAATCAACTCACAAATGCAGGAGATCCTGAAGGACCATAAATCAAGTCACGATGGATAATTAGGTTACACACCGAAAATGTTCAAGTCAATGAAGGACCGCAAATAGGTAACTGCTAAATAAAAGCCACACACAGCAAACAAATCCATGCAAGGCCTAAACACTGGAGGACAATTTATAGTCCAAAATCAGATGATTGGCCAAGATTGATAACCTCAGAAACATGCCAAAGGCTAGGAAAGCCTCATGAATTCACCGCATCCGGGTAAGAGCTATAATCGGAGCCAATGAACATGTGAACATAGTGCATCTCATTATCATGGGTGTCCATCATCTTGAAAATGTCTTATGACTGTTGATAAACGCCAAGAGAGCTCTAGAATCCCAATATTGAAACTTTCTCCCAAGTTTCTTCATCAATGCCCCCAAGGCCATGTGCTCACTCCTCTATTTTGCACTCTTAGTGAAAGAAGCTGTGAAGTAGGCATTGACCTAATAAGAAAAAGATATTAGAAAATTAAATTCACGAAATGTATTTGGTCGATTAAAGTCTACACTACAGACTCCAGCCTACCAAAGAAGGCTGATCAACCTCCAAAGAAGGCCCTTGACCAACTAGATATCCCTCGGAAAGGGCTCCAGCTGACCGGTCTCCAAGGGAGGCCTTAAGCCTACCAGGATCCTCCTTAAATTTGAAGTATTGAAAGCTCTAAAAAGAATAGATGTACCTGATACAAGGCATGAGCCCCGCACATCTCCACTTCAGGAAGTTGTTCGCATAATAAGAACAAATTTAACCAAGGGTAAATTAGGAGAAAGATAGGTACCCTCGACAGAGAACCCTTTAAGGTCGGCTTCAATAAGCTTCCTGTGAATTATGAAGACCCATAACGAACACGAACATGATAGTTTATGTTTAATACCCGTCGAGAACGTGATTGATACATGTTATCTAAGAAAGCAAAAAATGTTTCCCCCTGACCGACCAGAGGGGTCATGAATGGACCCCTTGACCGATCAGAGGAGGCTGAGTAGCCATTCATGAAGGTCTTCAGCCGTCTAAAGGGTCCTCGGATGAGGCCCCCACCTGGAAAGGCACTCCTCGGATAAAAGTGAGAAGAAAGTCTAAGGTATAAGTCTTAAACCAAGACTGATTATACTAATTATAATGATTAGTAAAAGTATTATGGTAAGAGCATAATTTAGCTCTTAAACTAACATTTATGGCCGTCTATAGCCACGACTTGATATTGAGAAGATTGAAGTTCAAGAACTTCCATGAAATAAGGTCCTGAAGGGCCAAAAAGCTCTAGACATTGAGGTCCCATCCGACCACGGCCTCAAGGGCTTGGTCTCCATGGCCGACCAAGAGTCCTTGAACCCAACTCCCCCATATAGAGGGGTTAGGCTGACTAGGATGTCCTCGAAAGAACATCTATAGATGTCTGGAACTAATAGGGATGACCCCCAAGTGAAGGTTCTAGGAAAACCATGAACTAGAGCTAAGGGATGCTCCTGGTGAAGACAAGAACGTTCATGGAAACAAGTTTCGTGAAGAACAGAACGTTCACGAGAACAAGTTTCATGAAGAGTAGGATGCTCAAGGAGCTGAGATTTTGGCCTACCAAGAGTCAGTGACGCCTAGTCCTCCACAAGGAAGGGTTAGGCCGACTAGAACCTCACGGATGGAAATAAGTTTCATGAAAAGTAGAATGTTCATGAGAACAAGTACAGAACGCTCAATAGAAAAAGGGTAGAACATCCACCAAAAAAGAATAGGACGTTCACCGCAGAAAGTTCGAAGAACGTTCGCCCCCTGGTCGACCAGGACCACCATGGAGTTAGCTCCATTTCCGACCAAGAGCAGGATTGGCCGAACAGGCCACATGAAGGCCTTATGGCCGACCAGGAACCCTTTTAGGGTTGATTCAGACCCTCATGAAGGTTTTCCGGTGAAACTCCTGTGAAATTTCTTGAGAATTATTGAAAAATTAAACTCCCCCGAGAACAAATTTTGTGAAGACTAGAACGTGTATGAAAAGAAGTTTCATGAAGAACAGAACGTTCACTAGAGAACAATGAGAAAAGCCTGGCTGAGGCTAAAAACAAGTCGTTAGTCTTAGTTAAGGGCTGATTACACTAAATCACCATGATTAGTGAAGCTTATAAAGATTAGAGCAAGATTATCTTTTCAGCTGAATAAGTTTCGTGAAAACCAAGATTGAGGTCAAAATCCAGGTCGTGGATCCTAGTCGAATTTTTTCGACTAAAGGCCCCAAAAGAGACCATGCATAAGACTGGGATTGAGGTCAAAATTCAGGTCGTGGATCCTAGTCGAATTTTTTCGACTAGAGGCCCCAAAAGAGACCATACAGAAGACCAGGATTGAGGTCAAAATCCAGGTCGAGGATCCTAGTCGAAGAATTTTGACTAGAGGCCCTAAAATAGACCATGCATAAGATCAGGATTGAGGTCGAAATCCAAGTCGAGATTCTTGGTTAAAACCATTCGACTAGGGTACAACAATTACCTAGAATTTCGACCAGGATCCTAGTCGAAATTCCAGGTTATGGATCCTGGTCGAAAATTTTCGACTAGGATACAATAGTTGACAAAATTTTTGACAAGGATCCCAGTCGAAATTTCGACCAGGATCCTGATCGAAAAGAGTTGAAAATTCCCAAAAATATGGAAAATGGAGGGAAAAATCCCAAAAAATCTGGAAAATTAGAAAATAATTTCTAAAAATTATTTTTGGACAAAAAATTTCTGAAAATTAAGGAAAATACCTGTGAGTATTGGAAAATTCTTGAAAAATTAAGGAAAAATTAAGGAAAAATCATGAAAAATACCAGAAGGAACCAAAAAATTCCTGGAAAATTAGGGAAGCCCTAAGGATGAATCCCAAAGGGAGAATCATTGTAAATGTATAGGTCGCTCCACACTTTACGATAAAAATGATAAACCAGAAAATGTATAAACTTTAACTTCTACGAAATCTTTGTCAGGTTTCGCAAAAGTTGGGGGGGCAAATGATATGGGCCTGAAATTAGCCTAGAAGCATAATTAATTTTGAATTAACTAAACCCGATATGGTCCAGTAACAAAGCCCAGTTAATGAGCCCCAAAACATTAATTATTTATTAATTTACTAATTAATAAATAGCATAAAATAACAGCTCATTAATTATATCCCATAGAGAATAGAATTCTTCATTGAGTAGCCTCCAAGGCACCCAAACCAAAAAGGAATCTGTTTTCTACTTATTAGGACTCCAAATTCTACTCTAAAACAGAAACTTATTCATCAAGTCTCCTAACCCTAGTCCAATTCAAGGACATCCAATATCTATATAAAGGGTCTCACATCTCCATGAAGAACTACGTATTGACTTGATTCTCTAAATATACAGAGATACGTAGGTGTTATGGATTGAAAATTAGGGTGTATTAATTATTGTATTTATTACTAAGGTTCGGGAGCTCAAGGCCTTTAATTTCAGCTCTCGTGTTTCGTAGCTTAACTCTGCCTTTACGAGATGCCTACGTACCTCTGTGAGTTAGAGAATCAAGCCAAAAAACGTAGTTCTGATTGGTGAGGGTGAGACCCCTTATATAGGTGTTGGGAGTCCTTGAATTGGACAAGATCTAGGAGACTTGGTGGGCAAGTCTCAGAATTAGAATGGACTTTGGAGTCCTAGGAAGTAGAAAACTGATTCCTTATCCTATGAGATTTCTTGGAGGCCAATCTCTAAGGAATTGTATCCTTAATTGGACTTTATTTATTAGCTAATTTACCCCTTATTAATAATTTACAAAATTAATAAATATTCAGGGTTTTGGGCCCTTTCTAATGGGCTTAGCCGTCATCCCAATACTGATATAATTAATGTGATATCAATTACGCAATCAGGGTTTATTTTATTCCCTATCATTTGCCCTGTTAGATATATTTGATAATGTCATGTGTAATATGATTTATGTTTAGTTTTCAGATCTTACCTAACAGGACAAATCAGTACTTAACTGGAAATCAGCACTTATACTGAAGACAGAACTTAAGATATCAGAGCTTAAGTATCAGAATTTAAGGTTCAGAAGATATTTATCAGGAGATAATATCAGGACTTAAGATGACTTTCAGATAAGGCAAGCGGCTGATTGAAAGGAAAGAAGATCGAGACTAAGACAGAAAGAATTGTACATGAAGAAGGAATTCTGTGAAGAATAGAATACATGGAAGAAAAGATAACTAGTTGATATATTTTAGGAAGCAGAATTATATTCCATATCAATTAGAATATTATCTTGTAACTGTGTAGTATATAAACACAGGCATAGAGTTTACACTATAAGTGTTACGATTATCGAAGTTATTATTCTTTGTAACTCTAGAAGCTCTCGTGATAATTTGGTCATCACTGAGAGAGGACAGTTCCATATTATAACAGAGTTTATTGTGTTGAAGAAAATCTATTTTCTGTTACTTAAGTTCTTATATTCAATTTGATTGTGCTAAACACTGTATTTAACCCCCTTCTACAGTGTGTGTGACCTAACAAGTGGTATCAGAGCCTTCTGTTAACACACAAACAGTTTAAGATCCAAATTCAATCATGTCTGAAGAAGAAACTCCAACCAAGCCCACCAAAACTGAAGAACCTCCAAAAACCGTAACTCATAGTCGATATGAGACTATAAGAGTTCTCGTGTTCAAACCTTCTGAGTATTCCATATGGAAAGTGAAGATAGCTATGTTTCTGGAAGCTACAGATCCAGAATATCTCGACAGGATTTATGAAGGACCACATATGCCAACCAAACTCTCTATGGAAGTTGTAGGTCAGCCAGCAAAGTCTGTACCAAAGGAGAAAATTGATTACACTGTTGAAGATATCTCATCGATTGCAAAGGATGCAAAGGTAAGACACTTGCTGCATAGTGCCATTGATAATGTTATGTCAAACAGGGTAATTAACTACAAGACTGCAAAAGAGATATGGGATGCTTTGGAAACAAGGTGTCAGGGAACTGATTCAATCAAGAAGAATAGGAAGACGATACTCACTCAAGAGTATGAGCACTTTGACTCAAAGCCTGATGAGTCATTAACTGATTTATATGACAGATTTGTCAAACTCTTGAATGATTTGTCACTAGTTGACAAAGAGTATGATATTGAAGATTCATATCTTAAATTCCTGTTAGCACTTCCTGAAAGATGGGATTTGAAGGCCACAATAATAAGAGACAACTATAATCTTGATGAAACAACTCTTGATGAAATTTATGGGATGCTCAAGACTCATGAACTTGAGATGGAACAAGAAGCAAGAGGAATGGAAGAAAGTCAAGGACAGTTGCCTTTGTGGCTGAGGAGGAAAGTCCCAAAGAAGCTGTCTCAAGGAAAGGCAAGGGAAAGGCTCGCATCACAAAGTCTGATATTGAGTCATCAAGTTCTGATAGTGATGATGACTCAGAAACTGAAAGTATACCTAAGATGGACCCTGATGAGGAGATGATGAAGCTGTGTGCTCTTATGGTGAAAGGGATCACAAAGATTGCATACAGGAAATTCAGGATAGGAAAGAAGTTTTCCAGGAAAGGTACAAGTTCTGATAAGAAAGGTTTCAAAAAATCTGAAGGCAAAGGAGGAAAATCTGACAGAGGAGATTACTCAAATGTTAAATGCTATAAATATGGTGAGAAAGGCCACATATCTCCAGATTGCAGAAAAGGGAAAAGTGACAAAGGCAAGGCTCTTGTCACAAAGAAGAAAAGCTGGTCAGATGTTTCAGATTCTGAGGATGAGGAAAACTATGCCTTGATGGCAAATGCTGATAGCAGTTCTGATACTGCTGACTTAAAGGTACCTCAAACTACTTATGCCTTTCATACTGATAATATTACTAAGTTGAGAAGATATCTTAAGACCATGTTCATTAGTTATAAAGATCAAACTTTAACATGTGAAAGATTAACTTCTGAAAATCTTGCTTATAAAAAGAGGAATGATTATTTAGAAAAAGAGTTAGTCGTGTTCCATCAAACTCAGAAAGATAGAGATGATGCCTTTTATGTTAGCGATGAAGTGTTTAAAATGAATGAATCTCTAAAAACTGAGTTAGAAAAGGAAATAGAGATTATCTGGACTTGGACTAACTTTGGTAAAGCAACTCGGGATATTCTTAGTAGTGGAAACTGGAAAGAGGGCTTAGGTTATGGAGATGATAAGAACAGTAAGGGAACTGTAGAAACCGAGCCTATAGTTGTTAAACAAAAACCAAAGGTAAATCCTGTTAAGTTTGTAACTGCAAAGTCTGATATTGATAAATCAGAAGTTAAGGAGAAAGTAACTTCTGACAAACCTAAACAGGATAAGCCAACTGAAGTTAACATAGGCTTAATGACTAAGAAGCAGCTTAAGCATAAGCTGAAAGATGTTAAGAATGTAAACAAGGTAAAGCCATCTAGGAAAAATAGGAATGGAAAGGAAGGTGTGAACAAAAGTAACAATTATAAGCCTGTTCCTAATGCTCCTAGAAAAACATGTCATAACTGTGGAAATTCTAACCATCTGGCTTCTTTTTGCAGGAAGAATAAGAATATAAACTCCTTACCTTCAAAATCAGGAGTTAAGAGTCAGTCTGTTAGATATAAGCCACAAAATCCTTGTTTTCATTGTGGTAGTATATGGCATTCCATTTATACTTGTAAGGAATATCATAGTCTGTACTATGATTATTATCAAATAAAACCTTCTGTAAAGAAATTAGCATTATTCCTTCTAGTATAAGTTCTGATGCAAAGTCTGATATTGCAAATTCTGATAATAAAACTGTTAACATAAACTCTAATGCTAAATCAGCTGCAAAAGTAACTTAAAAAGGCCAAAGGATACAAGCAAGTCTGGGTCCTTAAAACTAATCATTAGTGGTCTTTGTGATTGCAGGGCAACAGGAAAAATATCCTAGTTCTGGACAGTGGATGTTCAGGACATATGACTGGAAATAAAGCCTTGCTATCAGACTTTGTGGAGAAAGTTGGCCCAGGTGTTTCTTATGGAGATGGCAACATTGGAAAAACTCTAGGATATGAAAATATCAATCTTGGGAATGTTATCATTAAAAAAGTAGCTCTGATCTCAGGATTTAAACACAATCTGCTGAGTGTGAGTCAAATCTGTGACAGAGGTTATCATGTGGATTTCTTTGAAGAACACTGTGAAGTTGTAAGCAAATCTACAGGAAAAGTTGTTCTGAAAAGATACAGGCATGGTAACATTTATGAAGCTAAGCTTTCAACAAGTACTGATGGTTCTGCAATCTGTCTGTTGAGCAGAGCATCAATTGAAGAAAGCTGGGATTGGCACAAGAAACTCTCTCATTTAAATTTTAACAATATGAATGAACTAGTCAAGAAAGATCTTGTCAGAGGACTGCCAAAATCAGTATTTGCTCCTGATGGCCTTTGTGACTCATGTTAAAAGGCAAAACAAAGAAAATCTTCATTCAAGAGCAAGACTGAATCATCAATTCTTGAGCCTTATCACCTACTACATGTTGATCTATTTGGTCCAGTTAATGTCATGTCTATTGCAAAGAAGAAATATGATAGGGTCATAGTGGATAAGTTCACCAGATACACATGGGTGTATTTCTTGCACACAAAAAGTGAAACTGCATCTATCTTGATTGATCATGTCAAGAAACTGGATAAATTGGTCAAAGATTCTGTGAAGATCATAAGGAGTGATAATGGCACTGAGTTCAAGAATTTGATTATGGAAGAGTTCTGCAAAGACCATGGAATAAAGCAGGAATTTTCTGCTCCTGGAACTCCACAGCAAAATGGAGTTGTTGAAAGAAAGAATAGAACTCTTATTGAAGTTGCACGAACTATGCTTGATGAAGCAAAGTTGCCAACCTACTTTTGGGCTGAAGCTGTGCAGACTGCTTGTTTTACTCAGAATGCAACACTCATTAACAAGCTTGGAAAAACACCATATGAGATGGTGAAGAAAAAGAAGCCAAATATGAAGTATTTTCATATATTTGGATGCAAGTGTTTTATTCTTAAGACTCATCCTGAACAGCTATCCAAATTTGATCTAAAAGCTGATGAAGGAATTTTTGTTGGATATCCACTTTCTACAAAAGCCTTCAGAGTCTACAATTTAAGAACAAGGGTTGTCATGGAATCTATCAATGTCTCTTTTGATGATAAGAAGATTACTAGACTTGAAGATTTCAATGATCATGATCAGGTGAGATTCGAAAATGAAGTTTTAAATTCTGATTCTGTAAATCCTGATACTGCAAAGTCTGATGGATTAAACTCTGATGTTATTGAAACTGTGGTGACTACGCCTAAGAAAAATGCACTTGTGCAGAGGGAGCATACTGAAGATCCAACCACATCTTAAAAAGCATCAGAACCTATAATAGGCTCTTCAAGTTATGATGGGCCAAGTTCTGATAATTCTGGAAACTCATGTTCTGATATTTCTGGAAACTCAAATAATGAAGGATCCAACTCAGAGAGCATAAGTTCAGGGGGAGCATCAAAAAATGTTGATGGAGACAACATGGATCATGGGGGAGCATCCAGTTCTAGAGTAAACCTTCCATCTGCAAGGAATTGGACTAAAGCACATACACCTGACTTAATTATTGGAAATCCTGATGCAGGTGTCAGAACTAGAACAGCTACATCAAATGAATGTCTTTATCATTCTTTTCTTTCTCAGACTGAACCAAAGAAAGTGGAAAAAGCTCTTTAAGATGCTGATTGGGTGCAAGCAATGCAAGAAGAGTAAAATGAATTTGAAAGAAATAAAGTCTGGACCCTAGTGCCAAGACCAAGGAACAGATCAGTTGTTGGTACAAAATGGGTATTCAGAAACAAAACTGACAGTGACGACATAATTACAAGGAACAAAGCAAGGCTGGTTGCAAAAGGATACTCTCAACAGGAGGGAATTGATTATGATGAAACATTTGCACCAGTTGCTAGATTGGATGCCATAAGGATATTTTTGGCTTATGTTGCTCACAAGAAGTTTAAAGTCTTTCAAATGGAGGTGAAAAGTGCTTTTCTTAATGGAGAATTGGGAGAGGAAGTATATGTTGAACAACCTCCAGGCTTTGTAGATCCCAAATTTCCAAATCATGTCTACAGGCTTGATAAAACACTTTATGGCCTGAAGCAAACTCCAAGAGCATGGTATGAGGCTTTAGCTCAGTTTCTTCTGGAAAATAGATTTAACAGAGGAACTATTGACAAAACACTGTTCTACCTCAACCATGGAAAGGACTTACTTTTGGTGCAAACATATGTTGATGATATCATTTTTGGTTCTACAAATGACAGACTTTGTAAGAAGTTTGCCAAACTGATGCAGTCAAGATATCAAATGAGTATGATGGGAGAACTTAACTATTTTTCGGGCCTTTAAGTCAAGCAAAATGAAGAAGGAACTTTTATTTGTCAATCTAAGTACAACAGAAATTTGTTGAAGAAATTTGGAATGCAGGATTGTTCAAGTGCATCCACTCCTATGGCCACTACAACTAAGTTGGATAAGGATACTGGTAAATCAGTAGATATTACTGATTACAGAGGTATGATTGGCTCACTACTCTATCTAAGTGCAAGTAGACCTGATATCATGTATGCTACCTATCTTTGTGCAAGATTTCAAGCAGATCCAGGAGAACCTCACTTAACAGCTGTGAAAAGAATTTTCAAGTACCTTAAGGGTACAGCTGATCTGGGATTGTGGTAACCTAGAGAATCAGATTTTAAGCTAATAGGTTACTTAGATGCAGATTTTGCAGGATGCAAAATTGACAAGAAAAGCACAAGTGGAAGCTACCAATTTCTTGGAGGCAGATTGGTTTCTTGGTTTAGCAAGAAACAGAAGTCAATTTCCACATTAACTGCAGAATCAGAATACATTGTTGCAGGAAGCTGTTGTGCACAGATTCTTTGGATGAAGAATCAGTTACTGGATTATAGGTTAGAATTTTCTAAAATCCCTATTTACTGTGATAATCAAAGTGTTATTGCTATGACAGGTAATCCAGTTCAGCACTCAATGACAAAGCAAATCAGCATTAGGTACCACTTCATAAGGGAACATGTGGATGAAGGTACAGTGGAATTGTATTTTATACCCACAGATCAACAACTAGCAGATATCTTTACAAAACCACTGTGTGAAGCTACTTTTACAAGATTGGTAAATGAACTTGGAATGGTTTCAGGTTCTTTCTCTAAATCTACTTAGTTTATGTTCTGATACATCAGACTTTATGATCTGTATTTACAGATATTACTATCTTTGTGTATTTTGCGCTTAAATTAAAAATTACTTAAGTGCTGATTGTTGTCTGATGTGAATTTCTAAACTCTGATAGTGATATGAATATTTCTGTGACTATTCAATCCAATGAGGATAACTGTGCTAAATACTGACCTAGTAATCTTTAATATACTAAAGATCCCATGTTTGAAGTAATTATTTATGTGGAAATCTTTTAACACAAGCAAATTCTGATATTGAGCTTAGTTAAATTTACTTTGTGTATCTTATTACTAAGTCAAAAACTAGAATAGTGCTTCTTATATGTTAAGTTCTGATGATAGTAAATCTGGTGAATGTACTAAGTGCTGATAAGCCTCACTTATCAAAAGAAAAATAAAAGAAAAGAAATAAAAATCAGGTACTCCTTTGAGATCTAGAGTAAAAATGTGGAAGGGAAGACCCAAGTGCATTGCTGGTATTAAGTAATATGCATTAGAAAAGCAAAATAAAATTTTCTTGGTGACTTTTCACACTCTATGATTACTGGAGAAATACTCTGATAATAGCATAAATTCTGATAAGCAGTCGTGACTCACTTACACTGAGAAGCCACTGTAAAATAGAATTTCAAAAGATGCATAAAATGAACACAAAACAGTTGAGGTGGACTCATGCATGAACTCATTCAATAGTAGGCTTCAGAATAATGACAGATTGTGAGCAAAGTTCTTAGTTATGCCTTATTTCTAAGATGTACTGAAGTGAATAAGACTTTACTCTTTGTCTGATATTTAGCTTAATGCACACACATACACTCCATATGAATGATGAAAATTACTGTGGTGATAAATGTTGTTTTAGATGAACAGTTTATGTGTCAGATTGTATAAATTCTAAGGACAAGTTCTGATGGAAGTTCTGATGATTAAGTTCTGATGAAACCATATCAGTATTTGTGTGAAGAATTACAGGAATACACATTCACTTTTCGAGTTAAGGAGCCATATTCTGATGACTTTTAAATCCTGATAATAATCAAGTTTTGATGCTAACGTGTCAGTATTTATTTACTTGGTTTATTTTTGGTCATTACTTGAACGATAATATTTTTACAGAATATTGGTTAATGTGTGATAAAACAATCATAATCATTATGGGTTAGTGGTTAGCGTGTATATCTTGAAAAAATGGATGTGCATAGTGATTATTATTATATCCCATGCCCATTAACTCTGGCTTTAGATCTTTTACTGACTGTTATTATTACACATCAGTCTAGGGAGTCGAGGGGTCATTATTCTTACTTGTAATGTTTAACCAGTCCTCGTTTCCCTTAGTATTCCATTGCCTATTTAATGACTGATCATTCATCATTAAAACCATATCTGGTCATTTCTCTCAAATAATGGCTCATTTTAGTTGGTGTTACAGCTATGGCACAGAAACTGTGTTCATTTTTTGAAATGGAATCCCGACTTCATATCCTATCAACAACATTCCATTTGTCATCTGGATTCAACTTCCAGAGAACATTAAAAACGATCTGTTGTCTTTCCAAAGAGAAGCTAATCTTCATATTCTTAGACAGCAGGAGCAAATTATTCGTCTTGCTGTTCTCTTTGTTGAAAGTAGGAAGAAGAATTAATTGTTATCCATCTGTTTCTCTTCACCGTCAGCTTTGTCAGGCTTCTTAGCTTAGGACTAAGGCTGTTGATGTTAGGAATAGTAGAATAGGACTATCTTTTAGTTTTTGCATGTAATTGATAAATTTCATCGAATGTAATCATCTGATATATCAATGAAATTTTCTTTAAATTGTAAGATTTGTTCTTTGTTTCTCAAATTATGTAAATGTGCATGTTTAATTGCAATTTATTAATCTTTACTTCATCGACTTTTAATTTTATGTTGTGATGAATGTTTTGATTAAATTCTGTTGATTTGAGAAAACAACTGAGGAACAGGTTCCAATATCAGAACCTATTATTGTAGAAGCTAAGAAGGTTTCTTCTCAGAAAGATACTGTAACTGGGAGTTCTAGGCCCCTCAAAAGGCTTAGAAAATTAAATTTTGATGATAAAGCTCCTACAATGTCTCCAAATTTGAGGAAATTAAAGAAACAGAGAGCTCATAGGGACATAGTTGAGTCAGATTCAGAAGATGTAGTGGAAGCAGCTAAGGAAGGGGATCAGGAATCTCTGATCTCAACAGAACCAGTTGTTATTGAAAATACCTACACCTCCTATGTCACCTATGGTTGATCCATTACATACTGAAGAATCAGGTACAAGTGCTGAAATTGATATTCATAACCTGATTGTGCCTGAGGTTTTGTACTTGGAAGCTCCACCAATTCAACTCACTCCACCAACAACATCACTTTTGATGTTGATCAAAACCTGGCTGCAGATCAGAATTTAGAGGAAAATATTGAAGCCTCTATAGCCTCACATACTGCTATTTTATCAGAGGATGCTGATACTGCAGGATCTACAAGTTCTGATGCTGCTAATGAAGAAACTACTGGTGAAGCTGCTGCTAATTTAGATACTGATGCAACTGGTCCATCAGGACATGCACCTCAACGAACTGTTCATAAAGCTGATTTAGTCAAGAAGTTTGTTACAGGGGAAGCACCGGTACCTTGGAGTGAAACTCCTAGAGGAAAAGAGTGGACTAAAGAATGGAACTCAGTTAGTTTTGTTCCTTCTGAAAAGATTCTTGTTGAGCATCTTGCAAAAGCTGATGAAATGTTGATAAATGATGATTTCAAGGCACAGCTGAGAGTTACTGCATTGAGTACAAGGCACCTTCAAGGTTAACACTCAATAACTCATGAGAAGGTGAATAAAATTCAAGAAAACTTGATCCATCAAGATATGAATGTGAAACTTAAAAAGAACAGATTTTTCAAGCCAGCCTTTGACAGAATTGCCTACATTGAGAAAACTCAGGAGAAGCAACAAGATCAAATTGAAGAAATTCTGAAGAATCAAGCTTTTCACCAAAATCAACTCAACGAGATCCAATCCTCAGTGGAACTGCTTGTCTCTCTTCTATTACCCGCTGATGCCAAAAAGGGGGAGAAAGTGATTAAGTCCAAATGCAAATCTATTCAGACACTGAAAGGAAAGGATGATGGAAATAATGACCAGGGAAACTCTGATAAGGATAGAGGTCAAGGTCAAGAAAAAGTACTTTCGTCAAGTAAATCTAGAATTACAAGTCAAGGAACAAGTTTTGATACTGGGAGAAGAATAAGTTCTGATACTGGTAAAAGGATAAGTTCTGGTGAATATCTAGAACTTGATGAAGAAATTTCAAAGCAGTTATTTCTTAAAAAAAATCCAGGAATGGACTTTGAGAGTCTAAAGGAAGAAGAAGCTAGACTCAAAGCAGAAGGTGTCAAGACAAAATCTGAAGCTTCTGTTATTGAAAAGAAATTTCCAAAGCCTAAGGGTATTGTGATAAAGGAAAGAACAAGTTCTGAGGCAACCAAGGCCAAATCACAAATGGAAATTGATCCAAGGTCCAAGGGCAAAGAAAAAGTTGATGAATCTATAAAGGTGTATATTCCAGTCATGGATGAAGAAATAATTGATGATGAAGCAGATGCTAATCTTACTCTGATGTATAAGAAGATTTTTCAAGCAACCTCTGACATGGCTCATGTTGTTCAAAGTGAAGATATAGTAAGTTCTGATATGACAGAGAAGCAAGCAACCTCTGACATAGCTCAAGTTGGCTTGATATCAGAAGATAAGGAAAAGGAAACCTCTGACATTGCTCATGTTAAACCTTCAAAGATACTCCTACCAGGATTCACCAAAGCTAAACAGACTCAACCTTTGAAGACTGCAACAAGTGGTTTTGAAGCAAGAGTTGCTACAGGAAAGGATGCAAGAGATAAATCTGGGTTGGGTAGTTTTGATGAAAGAAGAGTACATAACACTACCAATGATCCAACTTCCTTAAGTGAACCAGGTGTTGGAGCAACTCCTGAAAGATTGAATCGACTTGAATCTGTACAAATGGTTTACCATACCTTCTTGAAAGAACATATCTTGTTATATTTTATGACAGATGGAAGGGTATACCAGATTAAGAAAAATGTTATACCACTGAAGTATTTTGAGGAACTGGAACATGTTCTATTCCTACTTCAAGTGAAAGACAGATTAATAGATAGTACTGCAGGATATTTAAAGTCTCAAATTCAAAGACAGAAGAAGCTTTATTCTGTAAAGTCTGACAACACATACTGTCCCAAGTACAGAGATCACAAAGGTGATATTGTCGATATGAAGCCTAACTCTACTAGGATTATAACTACTTTTCTGGGTTATAAGAATGTGGAATTCAATCTAGAGTCTGACAAGGCATATCTGATTAGACTAGATCAGGAGATAAGAAAAGCTAAGATAAATGATCTCAAAGCAGCTATTTTTCAAACTGGAGAAGATACAGCTGAATTGATAAATGCTAAAAGGAGGATGGTTAATGAACTTGAATATGTAGAGAGATGTTTGTTGAAGAACTATCTCAGGACAACTCCTGATATCAAAGAGATCAGAAGAAATTGAAAGTTGAAGCCAAGTCAAAGATCTACAACTACTTAAATTCTGAAGTTTATACAGACTGAAGCTGTTATCAAAAGTTAAAGATGGTAAAGCTGAAAGGACTGTAAGTTATAGTTATCTAGTAAAATTCTCTTGCATTTGTACTTAATGTTTTTGACATCATCAAATATCTGTTGAACTTGTATATTATGTTAATTTACAAGTTGGGGGAGATTGTTAGATATATTTGACATTTGTGTTTAGTTTTCAGATCTTACCTAACATGACAAATCAATACTTAACTGGAAATCAACACTTATACTGAAGACATAACTTAAGATATCAGAACTTAAGTTATCGGAACTTAAGGTTCAGAAGAAATTTATCAGAAGATAATATCAGGACTTAAGATGACTTTCAGATAAGGCAGACGGCTGATTGAAAGGAAAGAAGATCGAGACTAAGACAGAAAGAATTGTGCATGAAGAAGGAATTCTATGAAGAATAGAATACTTGGAAGAAAAGATAACTAGTTGATATACTTTAGGAAGCAGAATTATATTCCATATCAATTAGAATATTATCTTGTAACTGTGTAGTATATAAACACAGGCATAGAGTTTACACTATAAGTGTTACGATTATCGAAGTTATTATTCTTTGTAACTCTAGCAGCTCTCGTGATAATTTGTTCATCACTGAGAGAGGACAGTTCCATATTGTAACAGAGTTTATTGTGTTGAAGAAAATATGTTTTCTGTTACTTAAGTTCTTATATTCGATTTGATTATGCTAAACACTGTATTCAACCCCCTTCTACAATGTGTGTGACCTAACATGCCCCCAACATCTGGGAAACTGTAAAAGATTTCACAGAAGTTAAGTTCATTCGTTCCCTTATAGGGTATCATTTTTGCGTAAAGTGTGGAGCGGCCTACACATTTACAATGATTTGCCTTGTACATGGCTTCAGGGTCATTTTAGAATCTCCCCATCGCTTTCTTTACCTTATTCCTATTACTTAGGAACTTTCTGGCATTTTCCCTTAATTTTCAGGATTTTTTCCTTAATTTCTGGGATTTTCCTTAATTTTCAAGATTTTTCCCTTAATTTCTAGTATTTTCCCTAATTTACAGGAATTTTCCCTTAATTTCTGGGATTTTCCTTTAATTTTTCAGAATTTATCCTTAATTTCTAGATTTATTCTCAATTTCTAACTTCAAATCGACCACGAATCATGCAAAATCAATCAGGATTCCTGATCGAAATCGATCAGGATCCTTATCGAACTAGCTGCCAATCTGTCACTCTAGTCGATGGAATTTCGACCAGGATTCCTGATCGAAATCGATCAGGATCCTGATCGAATTAAGTATATTTTTGACACTGAGGTCTAAGGTGGAATCGACCAGGAATTCTGATCGAAATCGATCAAGATTCTGATCGAATTAAGCATATTTTTGACACTAAGGTCTAAGGTGAAATAGACCAGAAATTCTGATCAAAATTGATCAGGATTCTGATCGAATTAAGCTACTTCTGTCTCTTTAATCGAATGAAAATTCAATCAGGATTTTATCTTTTTTTTTATCAGGGCTTTGATCGAACTAAGTGACTTTTTACCCCTTTAATCGAATGAAATTTTGATCACGGTTCTTCCTTTTTCGATCAGGACTCTGATCGAATTAAGTGATTTTTTACCCCTTTAATCGAATGAAATTTTGATTAGAGTTCTTCCTTTTTCGATCAGGACTCTGATCGAATTAAGTAATTTTTTACCCCTTTAATCGAATGAAATTTCGATTAGGGTTCTTCCTTTTTCGATCAGGACTCTGATCGAATTACTTTCTTCGAGATTCTGGTCGATTTTTTACCTTTCAGTTTCTTTTTTTGTTTGTAGAATATCCCTGAAGCTTCCCTATTAGCGGGCTTTTCTCAGATTGGGCCTTGCCTTATGGGCTTTAGGCGTTTCGTATCCCGAGATTTTCGGCTATAAAAGAGAAGTGAGAAGTGAGAATCCTCATTTCACTTCTCATTTCTCAAATCTCTCTCAAAATCTCTCTAATTCTCCTCTAAGAAGGGCGATTTCCGGCGTTTTCTGCCACCGCAGCTCCACCACTTCCTTTCTCTTTATGCATTTCAAGCCTTCATTGTGACGACTGAGGATTTTACGACGTAATTAAGTTAATAAAGTATGTGTTATGAGATGTGATTATAATTATGTGACTAAGTGCTTATTAATTGTCTTTTCTGTATATTAGAATATAGGAGCGTAGATAAAAACATTCCAATTTAAAGAGTCAGCTTAGAAGTTAAGCTGTGGTATCGGGCCGTCAGGTAGAACGGAACCCGTCCTAATAAGGAGTTAAAGAGTATAAAATGTGAATTATGTGTGATTAAATGAAATGAATGTGTAAATAAAGTATTTCGTCCTAAGTGACGTGTTGATTGGTAAAGATAATGAGAAGCGTAATCGAAACGCTGAGCGTCGGGCCGTCAGGCTGAACGTGACCCGGTACGCATAAAAGAGGATAAAGATTAAAGAGGGATAAATTCTATGATCAGACTTGAGTTGTTATGTGATTATATATGTGAGATTGTTGTCTGTGTGCATGGTTATGTGTTCTGTGACAGTTTTTGTGAATTTTAAAGGAATTTCGTGATTTAAAGAAAAGTTTAATTAACCTTCGCGCATTTTTATAAAATCATTCGAGTAAGATAAAAACATGGGATTTGTTCTGATATTTTCGTAGTAGTCCCAGAGACTTTTTAAAAATGATGAGTTGATTTATTTGTTGGTCTTTGTATTTTTAAATTGATTTTATGTGGAAAATGATATTATTAAAGCAAGCTTGCGAAATTCATATAAAATCAACTGTCTGCTCAAAAATCTATTATGAGTAATGGTTAAAAAGCTAATTTCGAGGCCTACGTATTAAAATTGTCATTTTCAATAATTCTCGACTTCCCGAGAGAGATATACTTTATATTTGATTTTTGTTACATTTGAGTAAAAAGAAAAGGAACAAAAGAGCTAGAAAGGGAATTAGTAGATTACCAAATTGCCCTTGTTTTTAAGTGGTATATAAACCCACTTCTCTTTCTCTTTCTCTCTTTTCCTCCCGTGCACTCACTTGCCCTTAGTTTTGATTTTTCAGAGAATTAAGTTGATGTTAGTTGATGAAAATGAGTTGTTAATGTTTAATCTTAGAAATTATTGTTTGATTAGAGTGATTGGTAGTGCAAAAGGGTCGAAATTGTCCATGCATGTGTTGATTAGTGGAAAAAGCCGAATAGGGTTTTGGGTTTTCAAAGAACAAATTGATTTTTGATTGATAAAAATGATTCTTTGATAGTTGTTTTTGAAATTGATGGATCAACTAAGGGCCTAAATTGAATTAAAGGTTAAAATCGAGTATACATGCGGGATTGTGTTATGTTTGGTCCGAATTCTTGCTTAATAAAGAAAAAGATAGCAACTTGGTGTGTTATCCTTGCTTGAATCAATTAGGATTTAGGTTTAAACCATGAAAATACTCTTGCATGTCATTTGTAAGATCAAATTAAAGATGTATGTCGTGTTTCATGAGAAATTCGAATGGTATAGTTATTTTATAAGAATATTAAGTTGGATTACATGACTAAATGATTGTTTATGAGTTTATGTGGATTTGGTATGAAAAATTGATTGATTTTGATTGGTATTTATAGTAGGGCCGAATGGACCATGATTTTTAAGAAGTCAAATTCAAGTTTAAGTGATGGATTTGATTATAGAAGATAACTAGGTGATTGCATGTGAAAATTTTAGAAAGTGTTTGCTTATTTGCTATTTTTGGTTCGAATTATAGAATTTTAAAAAGGAAGAATTAGTCGCCTTAAATCTAAACGGTTATAAGTAGTGTTATGATTATAGAATTGAGTTTTGAATGAAATATGTACTTATGTGAGTTGTGGTTGCTTGATTTGGTTTATGTCGAATTAAAAGTGTGTTTTAAGATATAAGTTTTTCGTTGAATACTTGGAAAGGGTAAGAGTGAAGTATATTATATGATATGTGTATTTGTGTAACTATACTTGTATAGTTAAGATCAATCGTTTGATAGGAATAGCGTAAATAGTAATCGTTCTGGGAACGAGAGTTGAGAATCTGATTAAGGTTTTGGTTTTATTGTAGATTCGGAGCGTGAGGGCATTTAGGCTAGGAAAGGAAAGGATTTACTAGGTGGCAGTAGTTCAACTTTCAGGAAAGCAAATCCAGGCAAGTAACTCTGATTACTTGTGTAAATGGTTATAAAGAGAATGTTGTTCATACCATGTAGAGTATTGAACTGTTTAATTATGAAACCCTGATATTGATTTGAGATACCCTGCCTTTGTTCTTGATAAACTTTTATTGATAAACTTAATGATTCAACCCTTTGATAATCTGTCCTTTCTGTTCAAATTATGTATTGAGCCATGAAATATATATTGAACCCTCTGATTATCCTTGTTAACCCTGTTTAATGATACCATGTTCCTCCTGATCACCCTATTGATCCCTAAGCAGATGCTGATCCTTCTAATTTAGTGCCTTGTTATCCTTGATACAGAATCCTTATGAATTGTTCCTTGTTTATCTTTGAATCACTCCCTGAACTTTGTTTCCTTAAAATCTTAATTAAGAATGAGTTTCGACTTGAATGAGTCCGAATGATTTCAAATGCTTGGTAATGATAAAATGAATTTTAGAAAACCTATTTGTTTTCCCAACTCAAGGTTTTCCAAATGAATTCCTGATGGATTGGATTGGGATGTAAGAGGCTAGTGGGATTAGTCCAGTCATGGTAAGAGGCTAGCGGGGCTAGTCCAATTTAAGGCTGAAATTATGCCGATTGGTACCTTAAAGACCGGATGGAGGTCGGTACGGGCTGATCACCCGTATTAATATGAAATGGAAAGATAAAGTGATCCAATCAAGGGTTCTAAATGATTATTTAAAAAAAGGGAACTGAAACTTTCTGTTCAGTAAATTGATTTTTTTGAAAATGAAAATGATTTTTATTGCTTTGAAAAGAGTTGATTATGATGTGAATCTTAAAGCTCGAGAACCCTGATTCTTAAATCTGTTTATTATATGATTGAGTCCATATATTGAAATACTGTTGTTTTCCTCTATTGAAAGATCTATTCTGATCCTTTATTGATTTATGATGAATGTTGGCTTTCGAACCACGTTGAGCCTTGTTCCTTAAAAGCTCCATATTGTTCCTTCAAAAACCTTTCCTTAACCCAAAAGCTGGAAATCTGCCACCTAGATCAAATAAAGTAGAATGCCCCGAGTTTGGTAAAGCATATTGTGAATTGATATCATAGAACTGCTATATAGTTACTTGCTGAGTTTTATACTCATTTGTTTTATTTTAATCTAACCATGGCAGTTAAGCAAGAAGATGGTCAGGCTTATGTGCACTGCTCATAAGAGCGTACTTGGTGGTCCCTACAGTGTTGAGGGCTTCCGGTTGCCAGAGCAGGTAGTGGTAATTAAGAGTGAGCTCGCGCCTAGAAGGAAATGTTTAAAGATACAATGGGTTATCTGCCGGTTCCCAGCCGGAATCGATATTGTTTATTTAATGATATTTTGGGTTTGTAAGTTATATTTTATGATTGGTAGTTGTAATCTTGTCTCATACTTTATCCTGTTGATCCTGTTAGTAGTTAATCGGGGTTTATACAAATTAAATTATTAGATTAGAGGTGTGTGAGTCCTCATTTCCTAACCCCGAGATTGAGGGCGTCACAAGTTTGTATCAGAGCTACAGGATCTAGTCCCTGAGACAAGTTAGGATTTAAAAAGGGGTATTATGTATATCGCGAGAGAGTTCAACTCATATAGAGTTGAGTTAGACTATTAGGTATAGTCTAAGGAAAATGTTTATTGGTGAAGTGGAAACTAGAGTTAGGGTGTGAGTTAGCTGGAAGCTTTATTTAACCCTGACATTGTTTCTTGGTTGCTGTTTTGTGTTTTCTCTCAGGATCCTAGTAGTGGTAGTGACTCAGACTCAGAGATTAGTTTGTCTGGTACCCCTGTGGACCCCATTCCACCCTCTCCAGAGGAGCCTGTGTATGTTAGTTCAGACCTAGAGGAGGACCCTTTTGAGAGTAGAGAGATCCCCATACAGATTTCACCCTTGAGGCCAGATTCAGAGACCCCTGCCCCTGAGCCAGAGTCCGAGATGCCTAAGACTGTTCCTGTCAGTGTTAGTGGCAAGTTAGCCCAGGATCGAGACTTTGTGTACTCCCGCATTCCTGAGTTGGGAGCTTTGGTGGATAGGCTAGCCAGAGAGTCTAGGCAGAGTGCTTCTATTATGGATGATGAGTGGCGAGTTCGGTTGAAGTTGGTGGAGCAGGTTGCTAGGAGGAGATTGGATGAGGGACCATCCACCAGTGATGCTGATGCTGAGGCCCGGAGGCTGTATAAGATCATTCGCTGGATGTTGGTCGTGTTGAGAGAGATTCTAGATGATTAGACGGGACTGTTGGTTGAGCCCGTAGATTGTTGTTTTCAGCGCTGGTAGGCTTTGGGTTACTTGGTCAGATGTCGGGATCCCTTTTCATTTATCTTGTTGTATTTCAGATCAGTGTTGTAGTAGTAGTAGTTGGAAGTTAGGGGTAGATAGGGGGATGTTTTCTAGTTTTTCCTCTGTTTAACCCTGCTATTTATTGTACCTTATTTCAGAATCTGTGATATCCTTATGAACCCTTTGTTTAAATAAATCCATTATCTTGCTTTCAATTGTGCACCTTGAATATCTCATAAACTGTTCTCGATACCATGTTTTGATATAACCATGTTTTCGTATAACCATGTTTAAGGATCATAAAACCCTATTCTGTGCCATGATAAAACAACACTGATATGAGAATTATGTAGTAATAGGATTGCATGTGCAAATTGGGTAAAACTTAAAACCCACAAAAGAGATTTCATAGAAACTGTTGTTATATATATATATGCCATGCCATCGTATTGCTAAATAATTGCTCAATCAGGTTTGTAAGAAATGGCCAACTCACTAGATCACCAAGAAGAAGAAATTCCCACCCAAGACCTAGAAATAAACCCAGAAACCACCATGATGAGCAGACTTGCTCAACTTTTGCAACAATCCGTGGCCCCTAAAGTATGAAACTTTAAGCACTTTCAATCTATTCATCCCCCAGAGTTCTTAGGTTTGCTAGACCCGATTAAAGCGCAGTCGTGGTTGAGAGAAATGGAAAAAGCTTTTGAGTTAGCAGAAGTTAAGGACGATAAGAAAGCTCAGTATGCAAGTTATAATCTGAAAGATGAAGCAAGTTTCTGGTGGGAGTCTTCTAAGGCGTTGTTGGAAGGCAAAGACTTGACATGGGAGAAGTTCATCGAGATGTTTCTGGAGAAGTATTTGCCAAGCTATATGCAAGATCAGTTGGAGATGAAATTTTTGGATCTTAGACAGGAGGAAATGTCAGTAGCAGAATATGAAGTGAAGTTTTCGGAATTGTCTAGATTCGTACCTGAGTACGTGAATACAGAGGCGAAGAAGGCTAACAGGTTCTAGCAGGGAATTAAGTCGTTGATTAGGAGTCAAATAGCAATGTTGGAAATTAAGAATTATGCTGCTTTGGTTTAAAAAGCAATGATAGTGGAAGGTGAGCGGGAAGCTGCCAGAAGAGAAAACGAAGGAAGAAAGAGGAAGTTTGAAAGCTCTGAGCAAGAACAAGGAAGCTCAAAGTTCAGAGGGAAGTTTGGGAAGAATGGTGGAGGTCAGAACCAAGAGTTCCAGAAGTTTAGACCCGGTAATGGAGCTTAGAAGAACCGTTTCCAGAAAGCTGGACAACCGGGGAAGGATAGCAGACCCCGGATTCAAGAATGCAGGAATTGTGGAAAGAGACACCCAGGGAGGTGTAATAAGCTGGATATAACGTGTTTTAAGTGCAACCAGAAGGGGCATTATTCTTCAGAATGCCCAAGTGGAGTAAGGAAGCCTGATTCGGCATATTTCAAGTGTGGCAAAGTGGGCCATATGGCCAGGAATTGCAAGGAGCCTGTTCAGAAGGCTAATGTTCTCAGAATTGCTGGACCGCCGTCTCTTCCAGCACCATCAGCTCAACCCAGAGCTAGAACCTTTAGCATGACAATGAAAGACGCGGTGCAAGATGTGGACGTGGTAGCAGGTATGCTTGTTATAAACTCAGTAGAAGTAAAAGTTTTGATGGATTCTGGAGCAACTAGATCTTTTATCTCTGAAAGTATTCTTGATAAGTTAAATTGTGTTGCGTACCCTCTAGAGCCTAATTTGATTATAGAGGTAGCAAATCAAGAGAAAATTGGTGTTAGTAAGATTTGTCCTGATTGTGATGTGTCTATAGAAGGTCAGCACTTTTCTGCTGACTTAATTCCTTTTAAGTTAGGAGAATTTGAGGTCATACTAGGAATGGATTGGTTGTCAAACCATGAAGTGTAAATAGAATGTAAAAGTAAAAAGGTGAAGTTAAGAACCAAGGATGGTGAAGAAGTGATATTGAAAGGAAAGAGGCAAGAGAAGAAATTTCTAACGGCTATTGAGGAAAGAAGATTAATACGTCAAGGATGCGAAGTTTATTTGGCTCATGTCGTGGACGTGGAGAAAGAATCTGTGAAGAACGAGGATATTCCGGTAGTAAGAAATTTCCCGGATGTGTTTCTTGATGAATTGCCTGGACTACCTCCAGACAGAGAGATCGAGTTTTTGATTGATTTAACTCCTGGTACGGAAACAGTGTCAAAAGCTCCCTATTGCATGGCGCCGATCGAGATGAAAGAATTGGCAGCTCAGTTGCAAGAATTATTGGACAAAGGAGTAATCCGGCCGAGTGCGAAATTCATATAAAATCAACTGTCTGCTCAAAAATCTATTATGAGTAATGGTTAAAAAGCTAATTTCGAGGCCTACGTATTAAAATTGTCATTTTCAATAATTCTCGACTTCCCGAGAGAGATATACTTTATATTTGATTTTTGTTACATTTGAGTAAAAAGAAAAGGAACAAAAGAGCTAGAAAGGGAATTAGTAGATTACAAAATTGCCCTTGTTTTTAAGTGGTATATAAACCCACTTCTCTTTCTCTTTCTCTCTTTTCCTCCCGTGCACTCACTTGCCCTTGGTTTTGATTTTTCAGAGAATTAAGTTGATGTTAGTTGATGAAAATGAGTTGTTAATGTTTAATCTTAGAAATTATTGTTTGATTAGAGTGATTGGTAGTGCAAAAGGGTCGAAATTGTCCATGCATGTGTTGATTAGTGCAAAAAGCCGAATAGGGTTTTGGGTTTTCAAAGAACAAATTGATTTTTGATTGATAAAAATGATTCTTTGATAGTTGTTTTTGAAATTGATGGATCAACTAAGGGCCTAAATTGAATTAAAGGTTAAAATCGAGTTTACATGCGGGATTGTGTTATGTTTGGTCCGAATTCTTGCTTAATAAAGAAAAAGATAGCAACTTGGTGTGTTATCCTTGCTTGAATCAACTAGGATTTAGGTTTAAACCATGAAAATACTCTTGCATGTCATTTGTAAGATCAAATTAAAGATGTATGTCGTGTTTCTTGAGAAATTCGAATGGTATAGTTATTTTATAAGAATATTAAGTTGGATTACATGACTAAATGATTGTTTATGAGTTTATGTGGATTTGGTATGAAAAATTGATTGATTTTGATTGGTATTTATAGTAGGGCCGAATGGACCATGATTTTTAAGAAGTCAAATTCAAGTTTAAGTGATGGATTTGATTATAGAAGATAACTAGGTGATTGCATGTGAAAATTTTAGAAAGTGTTTGCTTATTTGCTATTTTTGGTTCGAATTATAGAATTTTAAAAAGGAAGAATTAGTCGCCTTGATTCTAAACGGTTATAAGTAGTGTTATGATTATAGAATTGAGTTTTGAATGAAATATGTACTTATGTGAGTTGTGGTTGCTTGATTTGGTTTATGTCGAATTAAAAGTGTGTTTTAAGATATAAGTTTTTGGTTGAATACTTGGAAAGGGTAAGAGTGAAGTATATTATATGATATGTGTATTTGTGTAACTATACTTGTATAGTTAAGGTCAATCGTTTGATAGGAAAAGCGTAAATAGTAATCGTTCCGGGAACGAGAGTTGAGAATCTGATTAAGGTTTTGGTTTTATTGTAGATTCGGAGCGTGAGGGCATTCAGGCTAGGAAAGGAAAGGATTTACTAGGTGGCAGTAGTTCAACTTTCAGGAAAGCAAATCCAGGCAAGTAACTCTGATTACTTGTGTAAATGGTTATAAAGAGAATGTTGTTCATACCATGTAGAGTATTGAACTGTTTAATTATGAAACCCTGATATTGATTTGAGATACCCTGCCTTTGTTCTTGATAAACTTTTATTGATAAACTTAATGATTCAACCCTTTGATAATCTGTCCTTTCTGTTCAAATTATGTATTGAGCCATGAAATATATATTGAACCCTCTGATTATCCTTGTTAACCCTGTTTAATGATACCATGTTCCTCCTGATCACCCTATTGATCCCTAAGCAGATGCTAATCCTTCTAATTTAGTGCCTTGTTATCCTTGATACAGAATCCTTATGAATTGTTCCTTGTTTATCTTTAAATCACTCCCTGAACTTTGTTTCCTTAAAATCTTAATTAAGAATGAGTTTTGACTTGAATGAGTCCGAATGATTTCAAATGCTTGGTAATGATAAAATGAATTTTAGAAAACCTATTTGTTTTTCCAACTCAAGGTTTTCCAAATGAATTCCTGATGGATTGGATTGGGACGTAAGAGGCTAGTGGGACTAGTCCAGTCATGGTAAGAGGCTAGCGGGGCTAGTCCAATTTAAGGCTGAAATTATGCCGATTGGTACCTTAAAGACCGGATGGAGGTCGGTACGGGCTGATCACCCGTATTAATATGAAATGGAAAGATAAAGTGATCCAATCAAGGGTTCTAAATGATTATTTAAAAAAAGGGAACTGAAACTTTCTGTTCAGTAAATTGATTTTTTTGAAAATGAAAATGATTTTTATTGCTTTGAAAAGAGTTGATTATGATGTGAATCTTAAAGCTCGAGAACCCTGATTCTTAAATCTGTTTATTATATGATTGAGTCCATATATTGAAATACTATTGTTTTCCTCTATTGAAAGATCTATTCTGATCCTTTATTGATTTATGATGAATGTTGGCTTTCGAACCACGATGAGCCTTGTTCCTTAAAAGCTCCATATTGTTCCTTCAAAAACCTTTCCTTAACCCAAAAGCTGGAAATCTGCCACCTAGATCAAATAAAGTAGAATGCCCTGAGTTTGGTAAAGCATATTGTGAATTGATATCATAGAACTGCTATATAGTTACTTGTTGAGTTTTATACTCATTTGTTTTATTTTAATCTAACCATGGCAGTTAAGCAAGAAGATGGTCAGGCTTATGTGCACTGCTCATAAGAGCGTACTTGGTGGTCCCTACAGTGTTGAGGGCTTCCGGTTGCCAGAGCAGGTAGTGGTAATTAAGAGTGAGCTCACGCCTAGAAGGAAATGTTTAAAGATACAATGGGTTATCTGTCAGTTCCCAGCCGGAATCGATATTGTTTATTTAATGATATTTTGGGTTTGTAAGTTATATTTTATGATTGGTAGTTGTAATCTTGTCTCATACTTTATCCTGTTGATCCTGTTAGTAGTTAATCGGGGTTTATGCAAATTAAATTATTAGATTAGAGGTGTGTGAGTCCTCATTTCCTAACCCCGAGATTGAGGGCGTCACAAGTTTGTATCAGAGCTACAGGATCTAGTCCCTGAGACAAGTTAGGATTTAAAAAGGGGTATTATGTATATCGCGAGAGAGTTCAACTCATATAGAGTTGAGTTAGACTATTAGGTATAGTCTAAGGAAAGTGTTTATTGGTGAAGTGGAAACTAGAGTTAGGGTGTGAGTTAGCTGGAAGCTTTATTTAACCCTGACATTATTTCTTGGTTGCTGTTTTGTGTTTTCTCTCAGGATCCTAGTAGTGGTAGTGACTCAGACTCAGAGATTAGTTTGTCTGGTACCCCTGTGGACCCCATTCCACCCTCTCCAGAGGAGCCTGTGTATGTTAGTTTAGACCTAGAGGATGACCCTTTTGAGAGTAGTGAGATCCCCATGCAGATTTCACCCTTGAGGCCGGATTCAGAGACCCCTGCCCCTGAGCCAGAGTCCGAGATGCCTAAGACTGTTCCTGTCAGTGTTGGTGGCAAGTTAGCCCAGGATCGAGACTTTGTGTACTCCCGCATTCCTGAGTTGGGAGCTTTGGTGGATAGGCTAGCCAGAGAGTCTAGGCGGAGTGCTTCTGTTATGGATGATGAGTGGCGAGTTCGGTTGAAGTTGGTGGAGTAGGTTGCTAGGAGGAGATTGGATGAGGGACCATCCACCAGTGATGCTGATGCTGAGGCCCGGAGGCTGCATAAGATCATTCGCTGGATGTTGGTCGTGTTGAGAGAGATTCTAGATGATTAGACGGGACTGTTGGTTGAGCCCGTAGATTGTTGTTTTCAGCGCCGGTAGGCTTTGGGTTACTTGGTCAGATGCCGGGATCCCTTTTCATTTATCTTGTTGTATTTCAGATCAGTGTTGTAGTAGTAGTAGTTGGAAGTTAGGGGTAGATAGGGGGATGTTTTCCAGTTTTTCCTCTGTTTAACCCTGCTATTTATTGTACCTTATTTCAGAATCTGTGATATCCTTATGAACCCTTTGTTTAAATAAATCCATTATCTTGCTTTCCATTGTGCACCTTGAATATCTTATAAACTGTTCTCGATACCATGTTTTGATATAACCATGTTTTCGTATAACCATGTTTAAGGATCATAAAACCCTATTCTGTGCCATGATAAAATAACACTGATATGAGAAATATGTAGTAATAGGATTGCATGTGCAAATTGGGTAAAACTTAAAACCCACAAAAGAGATTTCATAGAAACTGTTGTTATATATATATATGCCATGCCATCGTATTGCTAAATAATTGCTCAATCAGGTTTGTAAGAAATGGCCAACTCACCAGATCATCAAGAAGAAGAAATTCCCACCCAAGACCCAGAAATAAACCCAGAAACCACCATGATGAGCAGACTTGCTCATCTTTTGCAACAACCCGTGGCCCCTAAAGTATGAAACTTTAAGCACTTTCAATCTATTCATCCCCCAGAGTTCTTAGGTTTGCTAGACCCGATTAAAGCGCAGTCGTAGTTGAGAGAAATGGAAAAAGCTTTTGAGTTAGCAGAAGTTAAGGACGATAAGAAAGCTCAGTATGCAAGTTATAATCTGAAAGATGAAGCAAGTTTCTGGTGGGAGTCTTCTAAGGCATTGTTGGAAGGCAAAGACTTGACATGGGAGAAGTTCACCGAGATGTTTCTGGAGAAGTATTTGCCAAGCTATATGCAAGATCAGTTAGAGATGAAATTTCTGGATCTTAGACAGGAGGAAATGTCAGTAGCAGAATATGAAGTGAAGTTTTCGGAATTGTCTAGATTCGTACCTGAGTACGTGAATACAGAGGCGAAGAAGGCTAACAGGTTCCAGCAGGGAATTAAGTCGTGGATTAGGAGTCAAATAGCAATGTTGGAAATTAAGAATTATGCTGCTTTGGTTCAAAAAGCAATGATAGTGGAAGGTCAGCGGGAAGATGCCAGAAGAGAAAACGAAGGAAGAAAGAGGAAGTTTGAAAGCTCTGAGCAAGAACAAGGAAGCTCAAAGTTCAGAGGGAAGTTTGGGAAGAATGGTGGAGGTCAGAACCAAGAGTTCCAGAAGTTTAGACCCGGTAATGGAGCTTAGAAGAACCGTTTCCAGAAAGCTGGACAACCGGGGAAGGATAGCAGACCCCAGATTCAAGAATGCAGGAATTGTGGAAAGAGACACCCAGGGAGGTGTAATAAGCTGGATATAACGTGTTTTAAGTGCAACCAGAAGGGGCATTATTCTTCAGAATGCCCAAGTGGAGTAAGGAAGCCTGATTCGGCATGTTTCAAGTGTGGCAAAGTGGGCCATATGGCCAGGAATTGCAAGGAGCCTGTTCAGAAGGCTAATGTTCTCAGAATTGCTGGACCGCCGTCTCTTCCAGCACCATCAGCTCAACCCAGAGCTAGAACCTTTAGCATGACAATGAAAGACGCGGTGCAAGATGTGGACGTGGTAGCAGGTATGCTTGTTATAAACTCAGTAGAAGTAAAAGTTTTAATGGATTCTGGAGCAACTAGATCTTTCATCTCTGAAAGTATTCTTGATAAGTTAAATTGTGTTGCGTACCCTCTAGAGCCTAATTTGATTATAGAGGTAGCAAATCAAGAGAAAGTTGGTGTTAGTAAGATTTGTCCTGATTGTGATGTGTCTATAGAAGGTCGGCACTTTTCTGCTGACTTAATTCCTTTTAAGTTAGGAGAATTTGAGGTCATACTAGGAATGGATTGGTTGTCAAACTATGAAGTGCAAATAGAATGTAAAAGTAAAAAGGTGAAGTTAAGAACCAAGGATGGTGAAGAAGTGATATTTAAAGGAAAGAGGCAAGAGAAGAAATTTCTAACGGCTATTGAGGAAAAAAGATTAATACGTCAAGGATGCGAAGTTTATTTGGCTCATGTCGTGGACGTGGAGAAAGAATCTGTGAAGAACGAGGATATTCCGGTAGTAAGAGATTTCCCGGATGTGTTTCTTGATGAATTGCCTGGACTACCTCCAGACAGAGAGATCGAGTTTTCGATTGATTTGACTCCTGGTACGGAAACAGTGTCAAAAGCTCCCTATCGCATGGCACCGATCGAGATGAAAGAATTGGCAGCTCAGTTGCAAGAATTATTGGACAAAGAAGTAATCCGACCGAGTGCATCCCCGTGGGGCGCACCAGTGTTATTTGTAAAGAAAAAGGATGGAAGTATGAGGTTGTGCATAGATTACCGCGGACTGAATAAGTTGACGATCAAGAATAATTACCCTTTACCGCGGATCGATGACTTGTTTGACCAGTTAAAAGGAGCTTCGTGTTTCACAAAGATTGATTTAAGATCTGGTATCATCAATTAAAGATCAATGCGGAAGATATACCCAAGACAGCGTTCCGAACGAGATACGGACATTATGAGTTTTTGGTAATGGCATTTGGCTTGACGAATGCGCCAGCTGTATTTATGGATCTTATGATTAGAGTATTCAATCAGTATTTGGATAAGTTCATGATTGTGTTTATCGACGATATACTGATTTACTCCAAAACGAAAGAAGATCATAAGGAGCATTTGAGGATTTGCTTGGAAATTCTGCGAAAAGAGAAGCTATATGCTAAGTCTTCAAAGTGCGAATTTTGGCTAAAGGAAGTACAATTTCTTGGTCATGTAGTTAATAAAGAAGGAATTAAAGTGGACCCAGCCAAGATAGAAGCTGTAATGAATTGGGAAAGACCCAAGAATCCAACGGAAGTCAGAAGTTTTCTGGGATTAGCCGGATATTATAGAAGATTTGTGCAAGATTTCTCTAAGATTGCCGTTCCGTTGACAAAATTGACGAGAAAGAACGAGAAGTTTGATTGGACAGAAAAGTGCGAGGAAAGTTTTCAAGAGTTAAAGAAGAGATTGGTAACTGTAACACCCCCAGATCCGGGGTCGGGGATCCGGGTTGTCACGAGTTCCATTTCCCTTAATAACACCCAATCTTAATAAATAATCAACTACTCTGTACTGTGACCCCACAATAAACACACACACCACAAGTTATAGTCTCAGAGATGAATATCCAAAAATAATCACAAGTCGTTTTATTCCACAATTATATGTCAATACACCTTGAAAAGGTTTCTGAACAAATTTACATTTCTTTGCCATTATTACAATTCATAAATATACATAAATCTGGTACATCAAAAGTTGAAAGCCTAGCCTATTGGTAGTTCCTACCTCAGCTACCGCGACATCAACGCCTATAGGAAACTGCGGAATGTTTCCTATCCGCTCGCGAATTGGGAGCTTGGTCCTGTTTATCTTGTCTATCTGATGTTGTGTGATGAAAGAAGAAAGCAAGGGTGAGCAGCAAGCCCACCAAAATAATATATATAATGATTAACAATATATGAGCCTTCTCATAGTACTCATGAAAGTCTTGGTCAAAAGGAATGAACCAAGTTTATATCTTAATGCGATGAAGTCGCAAAATATTCAGTATATATACATATATACTTTTCAAAATCTTGGAAGTCCTCTTCCATGTATAATATACACAAAATTCCAGTTTATAACTGTATAAAAATATCGTTGCAAGGTGATCTCATATATCTAACCTTGTCTCAACGTTTTTCTGAAAATCTTTGTCATGCATAAGATAATCATTTACTAGATATAAGTTTAAAAGATGGAGTTACCAGATACTCCAATATACTTATATCTTTTCCAAATACTACTTGAACTACCTCCGTTCAAGTTATAATTAGTTTCAAAAGTTCATCACATAGATTAGACTACAAGACAAGATTTGAATAGATTAAATCTTTGAAATATTATTAAAGGAAATGAAGTTATGATATACTTCATTAAGTCCCGATATATATATATACACCTATATATATACATACGTTTCCTGAAAACCTCTGTCATGTAAAGTATGAACAGAATTGCAATATCCAATAAATTTGGAAAGGAAAGAATTTTGGCATAAACCTGATATCTTGCTAATCAGGCAAAGATACCAATAAGTAACCTTTTCTACTAGTAGATGGACGAATTCCCCACTGGTCATCACCCTGGTCGTAATAGGACCTTATGCTGGACTGCCACTCAGCCACTTATGCATTTGATGGACTCCCACTGAGCCACTTACACTATCATGGACGCCCACTGAGCCCATGTTGCTTATGCCGACTCGATAGATGGACTTACTTCCCGAGTGTTGGGTAAGTAATCAATTCATTTACCAAAACTGCAACCTTGTTGCGAATATAAAATACACCACAGAGCCGGATCCCTCTGGTTTTGAGCGAGTATTTAAATCCCCTTTAAAAAGGAAGATCATTAAATATAAAAATGAGTTTTGGGATCCGCTCTAACTTTTAAAAATCATTTTGAAGACTCGAAAACACTTTAAAGAGTGTTTGGAGTAATGCTGATTTAATGAAGTAAATTAGTCCCAATATATTTAGAAAATGCCTGAATATTATTATTTAAATAATATTCTCATAAAGATAATCTTTATAAAAATAATTGAAGTAGAAGTTGTAAGACTTATACTTGAAATGAGTATTAAATAACCGAAGATATACTTATGTGAAAATACTATCTTTATTTGAATAATCGAAAATAAGTTTGATTATTGACACCTTATTCTTTAATAAAATAAAGAACATATCTCAGCAAATAATCGGAGTCATAGATCCTCAAATGAATATTCAAATAATATTCATTAAATAATATAAACTGAGTCATAAGCCCTCGAATGAATATTCAAATAATATTCAATAAATAATATAAAAGAGTCATAAGCCCTCGAATGAATATTCAAATAATATTCAAATAATAAAATAAAAGGAGTCATAAGTCCTCGAATGAATATTCAAAATAATATTCATTTAATAAAATAAAGAAGTCATAAGCCCTTGAATGAATATTCAAATAATATTCAAATAATAAAATAAAAGGAGTCATAAGTCCTCGGATGAATATTCAAGTAATATTCAATTAAGTAAAATAAAGGTATCGAATAAACCTTATTCGATCAATAGTTTTGAAAACCATATCCATATATATATAAATATATATATATAATATACTCGGGAACATCGACTCCCGGTTTAGAAATATATTCACCTTTGGGTCCCCTATACTAAGGGTATACGCAACTACTGCTTATTTCTAGCATAGGTATTATGCAACTATAAGCATTGAAATCAACAGATAGATAACCAGATTACGAAACAGACATGCATATATACCATATCAGCATGCTCCAATATATCGCAAAATTCGCTAATAACAATCATGCACTATCACAAGATAATGCATATACATATATTTACATCACAACAACAGTATATCGGGTAGAAAACTTGCCTGAGCGACTTGGGGTGATAAAAGGCTCGGGACGAGTCTTGTAACCTATAAACAACAAGTAAGTTAGAATTAAACCAAAGTCACTTGTAAATCTATACTTTAACTAACTTAGACTCTAACGCTTGTTTTGCGCTTATTGATTCTCTTAAGTCACTCGGGTACCCTCGGCTCCACCATTTTTAATAATTTAACCTTAACGAGTTTTAAGGTGATTCCTTCGCGAGTGTCTTACCAACTGCCTAACACACTTACCATAAATGTTTCTTACCCCAATTAGTCATTTAAGGTCCTTAACCAAGGTTTCAAAGTAAGGCGAGGAGAAAAGTTTCGTTCGCGAAACGCCGTTACTTGAAACGGTCGTTTTTCCTAAACCGTGCATCGGAATCGAACGAACTTCATATCAAAACGAAGCTCGTAACACGAGATATCTAGACATGGCAATGGTCATAATATAGCAGGGGGTTCTCGGGTCCTAATGTTATGCACAAAAACAGTCTAAAGAAAATCGGACGTTACGACGGCTATGTTTACGCGATTTCCCAATTTTAAACCATTCAAAAATGAACCACAATTCAACCTCAAATCAAACACACAACCAACATCCATCCTTATCACATCATAACAGCCCCAATCAATTCAATTCCAAAATTTATACTTATGCCTAAGCTTAACTTTAACTATACTTAAGTTCTTTTAATCAAAACAACAAGATTTACCATTCCATTTCAATACCACTTCAACCCAAACTCTAAACCACAAACATTAAGCTACAATATCTCCATAATAATCAAAATCATCTTATTAAACATAGGAATCTAGGGTTTGGAGATGATATACCTTCCTTGAAGTGGTGGGAGGAGCTAGGAAGCCTTAAGAAGCTTTGAGAAGTCTTAGGAATGCTTGGATCTTAAAGGAAAACAAGAAAAATTTCAAGTTAAAAACTTGAAAACACTATTCATTGTCTTCTTCATTGATTTAATGAAGAAGATTGAGAAAGAATTGATGGCTTAAACTCATGATATAGCCCTAACTATGCATAAGGATGATTAGGGAATTAACTCACCAATTTAGGAAGCTTGGATCTTGAGTTTTGAATTTCTCCTCCCTTTGCAATAGTAAAAGCCGAGAGCAAGCTTTGCTTGAATGAGAGGAATGATTTTTGTGTTTTGATGAAAATGATTTGCTTGGCTTGGTTGATTTGATTTTGTTTTTGTTTTAGTAAATTACCTATTTGCCCTTGATTTTGTGTGGTTAAAAATCCACCACATCTCCTTCCTTCCCATGTCATGCCTATGTCATGTTGTGATGTCATCTTTCCCTCCTTGTCCTCTTCTCATTGGTTGGGTGACATCACTCTCTCTAATCCCTTTGATTAACTTCCTAATTATTTGCCTAATGACCGCTGATCTGTTATACGGTTCGCTTAACTTTCGTTTTTGTTTATCGTTTGAAGGATCATACCCGGGATCTTATTACTTAGGTTCCCTTAACCTTTCTCAATACATTATATTCCTTTTTATGATCCTCTATTATAATCCTTTAATTTAAATCCTTTTCATCCTGTTACTTTATACTCAATTCTCTCCGTATCTAGTGGATTTCCAGGAAAAAAACAAAGTGTTCAGAATTGGATTCTGACGATCTTTACATACACTTATATACCATATAGAGTACTAATAAAATCTCAGAATATCCATATCAGAACCCCTACATAGTGTGGCATGAAAAGTTTTCTCATTCAGCAAAAACACTATTTATAAGGGTTTCAAAAATTTCCAAAAATTGGGGTTATTACAGTCTCCCCTCCTTAAAAGGATTCCGTCCCGGAATCAGATAGAAAATGAATAGGGATACCCTCTTAGCATTGCACTTTGTAACTCTCGAGTAAATTTTCCCACATTGTGGTCCTACCACCAAACTCTGCCTAGTTTCATAACCCTTCTCCTAGCACTTGTTCCTTTTCACTCTATAACCCTTCCTGGTTGCTCCATATAGGTTACGTCGGGTTGCATGTCTATGCGCTCATATGCCCCTATTTATCTGGCATCAGAATTACACTTTCTTAACATTGATACGTGGAACACGTTATGAACTTGCTACGGGTTCGGGGGTAGGGCTAGCTCGTATGCTAACTTCCCAATATGTTTTAGTATAACCAAGGGTCCGCCAAATTGTGGACTTAGCTTTCCTTTCTTTCCGAATTTCATCAATCCTTTCCAAGGGAATACCTATAACAACACTAGGTCCCCTACTTCCCATTCCTTGTCCTTTCGTGTCAAATCAACATACTTCGTGTTCCCATCTTGGGCTACTACCAGCCGTCCTCTGATTAAAATCTATTATATCCTTGATCCTTTGGACTACTGCGGGTCTGAGCATCTTGCGCTCTACAACTTCATCCTAACATAAGGGAGATCGACATTGTCTTCCCTCAAGGATCTCATAAGGCGATACCTCAATATTGACATATGATCTATTATCGTAAGAAAACTCAACCCGTGTTAAGTGATCATTCCAATTTCTTTCAAGTCTATTGCACAGACTCTCATTATAGCTTTTAGCATTAGAGCTTTTGCTTCTCAATATCCATTCTTTTCCAGTTCGTAATCGCTATCACCTTCCGTTCCTAATATTATACTGGTTATACCTTTGCTCGTTAGCATTCTATAACCTTTTAATACACGCGTCAACCTTAGTATCACGAATGTGTTTCCATTCCGAATACCACCATAACTTTACTACTCCTTTTTCAGTTGTTTCTATTTTCCAAAGTTTGATCCATCATGTAAAAGTAAAAGAATTTATTGAGAGATCACTATGATCATGAACACTTGTTATATCGCATAGTTAGTACAGAAGGTGGCCAGCCTTTAGTACTTGACAAGCAATTAAACAATAGATGGTATCCTACTAGGCTTCTATCACACAGATAAATAGTCATTCGGCAATACCTCCCCTTCTGGAAGGGTTGTTCTTCTCAGTTTATATGAAATGAAAAGAAGAGAAAAGAACGAACTGAAGAGAATTGTATATATGAAAAAAATATACTGCCACAAAATATCTGGCTTGGAACCTACCTCTGAACTATAGAGATTTGTCATAGGAGAACAAAACATATAAGTATTATAGCATCGTATTTCACATGCCTAAATATTTTTGCTATTCCGTCCATCATTCTATGGACCCATGCTCTTCCTCGAGCTTATACACAATCACCTTTGAAACTTCCTCGATATCGAAAATCGAATCTGGGATCTCATTCGAGACATCATCGTCACTAGAATTCTATGCTTGCACCGCAACCTTCCTCGTATAATAATACGACTCTCTTTTCATAAGAGGGAAATAAATATTCAATAGGTAGATACTCTACTTAATTAGTCTATCAATGATAACTTATACACTACCACGACCCGATTAGTGGTACTCAATCTCAACATCCATTCCAATACAACTCTCACGGTTGTAATCAGCTCATTACTCGCAGAATCATTGCTGCATTACTATGGTCCACCACTGACCTACTGTCATCATTCACTTTCCATGAAATCTTAATATCTAACCATACGGAGTCCATACATCTCGTATCTAATTCTCCTAAGGAGGTAACATGATCACCGTTCATGATTCATGAAGAACACTCCTGAACTTGACGTACTTTCATGACATGAAGTAGATAAAATTACAGAAGAGTTTCAGTCAAAGCAACGATAGCAGGTTAATACCATTCTAAATCATATGCCTTAAATAGAAGACTTAACTCAAAGGTTCGTCTAGTCCTTTTTGAAACATGGTCCTGGCTTATCTCAAGATAGGACCTTCTAAGATAGATAGCCCGCTCCTGGCGATTACACGAATTAAACCTTTACCGAACTACTATTACGGTTGGGTATTGTACAGTCATCAGAAGGAATGTCAATCTTCCAAACCATAATACAACCTTCATAGCTTTAACCATCATCACTGTATTCCTTTGGCACAAGCGCCTATAATTATCCTCTTACCTTTAAAGTGTCGGCCACCTCTTTGGCCTTTCCTGATAGTAAAATTTCCTTACAGTCAATGTCATTTTAACCACTTCCAAATAAATTTTCTACCTTATTTCAATCACAGCTTATGTGAAGATGTTTTCCTTAAAATCTGATGAGTAAAAAAAAAATTACCATTTTTCCATAAGTTATTGCCTCAGTCTTTAGAGGTTAATCACTGTCATGACTGACTCTCAATCATAATTAGAACATCTTTTATCTTAAGTCCTAATTGTCCTGAACAATTTCGACCATTATTGGTTCGATCCATACCTTCTCGTGGTTTAACACGTGCCTCACTTGGCATCAATATAATTACGTCATATTTCCTTTATCAACATTTCTATTCTTGAAAATTTTGAATTTTACCTTTCTCCTTGTAAAACCTCTAAGGTTATCCTTGAATCGTTCCTCCTGTATTCCCTAAATATAGGGCATATCAAAATACCATTTACTAATACTAAAACCATTGTCTATATACTTCTGAAAAATTTCTCCACTGATTCTTAAAGGTTGTTGTTACTTTAACCCTTTCCAAATCATACTGTCAAAACTCATATTGTCCCTATTAAGGGTGGAATGCCAACCTTCATGCATTCACCTAGGATTCATTTTAAGTTACCGATGTTCTATCCTTAATTCCACCTTTAAAAGGTACCTGCATCCATCCATGGATAAATCAAGTCATATATCCTTGACAGATTATCTTATTCATCATTTCCACCTCGATAGTCTATACCTAATTTCATAATAGCATCCTTATTCAAATTGAGGTCAATCCATATGGCCTCCAAAAGATAACAATGGTCATCCGCTTTTCTTGCCTAATTTGGTAACGATAACAAGGATGACCTGGAAGATATTGGTCATATTCAACGTGAACTTCTTCTTAATAATTCCTTATTTACTTTTGCTGTTTATCTCAACAGTCATCTCAATGTTGGAATATCTTTCATACCTGGCGTCTCCCTTTCTGGGTAACAAGCCACCGGTCTTACACTTCACATTCTTGAAGGTCACTTCCTTCATTCAATTTTCCTAATTTCTTACTTCCTTGTCTCCTCAGTCTATCCGTGTCTCATTATTTATCCTTCGAACTATCTCTAGGTTTTCCTCGAATCCTCCCAACTTACAGGGGATAAAATATATGTATCTCTTATGCCCTCAACCATCAATTTTAACTCATAGTGAATCACCCTCATCCTGACGATTACATACTCTTCTATTTCTATTTCTACGAGTCTTTAGGGTTTCCTCATACCCAACTCCCTTATCATTCCTCAAACTCTATTGCCGTTATATTCCTTTCTCTTATCATTATTTCATGAACCAACACAACATAAGCATTGATTTCAAACATCCCGTCATTCTGGATTCGTGTCTTCAGAATGAATCTTGACAACTTTTACATCTTAGATTCATAATTCATCATACTCGTCTGCCTTTGTTCTGGCTCTAAAGCTTTTACACTATCTCCTTATCTTTGGGAATTACTTTCCCGAAAACAATTGACTGAACTTAAATCAGTTTATTATAATCTCTTGCTCCGTGCCTTCCTTGGCCTTTCACCAGCGGGTGGTCTCTCTCTTAGGAAGGTAAGTGACAAAAACAGTCTTTTGTGGTTCATCAATCATTTTGAATCTCAAATGATTCCTATATTTCCTTTAGCCAGGCTCTTGCCTCGGCTGGGTCAGCTTGTTCCTTGGAACTCTGAGAGCTTAGCGACTTAAAGGTCATGAAAGAATTTCCTACCGCATTGTTTCCTCAAGGTGGTGGTTGGGGATAATAGTCTAAGTTCTTTTTAGACAGGTCCATGAATTTCCATATAGGAGTACCGTCTCGGGTCTCCTTATCTTGCTCGACTTCTATTTTCTCAGTATGAAATGTTTCATCCTTCTCCCATACTTGGGGTTATCTTATACGTTAAAATCCTCATTTTCCACTTCATTATGTTATGGGTTCCTTCTATCTTGATGGCGTCCTCCCTGACTATCACATTCAGGGTTTGCCCTAAATCTTATTCCTTGAACTATGACTTTCATCTAGGATCTCATCTTTAAGCTCTTAAACATTTGGAACCCAAATTCTATAGGAATACCTCATTATTCCCTTATCATCTTTCTCGGTATTAATCTCATATCTATTTGTTGGCTCTCTGCCATCATTCATCACTTTTTCTGGCACAATATGTTCTTTTCCAATAATTCGGTCTGTCTTGCAATCTCAAACAGCTTTTCGGTACCGGCTCCGGTTACCTTCACTTCTATTTCCATTTTCTCAAAATCTCTTATAAACTCTCTCAAAGACATTATCATCTTGAGTCTCTCCTTTTTACTAAGGGCATCAGCCACCGCATTGGCTTTCCCCGAATGATAAAGAATCTCATAATCGTAATCCTTGATTAGCTCTAACCGCCTCCTCTGGCGTATGTTGAGCTCTCTCTACGGGAAAATGTACTAGAGCACTTATGGCTTAGGTAAATCTCGCACTTCTCTCCATACAAGTAGTGCCTCCAATATTTAGGGCAAAACTATTTCCACGAGCCCAAGCTCATGGGTGGGGATATCGAATTTCATATTACCTTAATTGTCTTGACGTGTACGCGATTACCTTACCGTGCTGCATAAGCACGCACCCTAAGCCCTTGTGCGAAGCATCACTACACTTCACAAAATCTCCTTTTCCATCCGGCAACGCCAGCATAGGGGCCGTCACCAACCTTTGCTTCAGTTCTTGAAAGCTGTTCTCGTATTTCTCTGTCCATTCGAACTTCTCAGTCTTACGAGTAAGCCACGTTAAAGGGGGCTACTATCTTTACAAACTTGAACGAACCTCCGGTAGTGATCGACCAATCCTACCTCTGGTAGTCGACCTAACCATGGTCATCAATTCATCAGTGGTCCTTTATTCATTCTTGTCAGGATCCTCCATGGGATCCTCCTCAACAACTATCCCTTCTAGGACAACATCCTCAACCGCTACATCCTCAATATCAACATCATCCGGTCCTGTATTAGGACACTCTATCGGATCCACAATCCGATCTCCAATTAGAAATAAAACATCATCGCTCTGTTGCTCCTCAACCTCAGGGTTCGGAGTCCCGCTACCATGTACGATAACGAACTACGCTACTATCACGATATTTATAGGGGTTCCCATAAGGGTTTTAACTATCAGTACTACGTTAGGTAGTCCGACTATGAACTTGGCAAGAGTTCTTATTATCTTAGTGAACTTATTATCTTAACGTCACATCATCTCTGAGGTTTATAACGCTTAGCTCTGATACCATTTCTGTAACACCCCCAGATCCGGGGTCGGGGATCCGGTTGTCACGAGTTCCATTTCCGTTAATAACACCCAATCTTAATAAATAATCAACTACTCTGTACTGTGACCCCACAATAAATACACACACCACAAGTTATATCTCAGAGATGAATATCCAAAAATAATCACAAGTCGTTTTATTCCACAATTATATGTCAATACACCTTGAAAAGGTTTCTGAATAAATTTACATTTCTTTTCCATTATTACAATTCATAAATATACATAAATCTGGTACATCAAAAGTTGAAAGCCTAGCCTATTGGTAGTTCCTACCTCAGCTACCGCGACATCAACGCCTATAGGAAACTGCGGAATGTTTCCTATCCGCTCGCGAATTGGGAGCTTGGTCCTGTTCATCTTGTCTATCTGATGTTGTGTGATGAAAACAGAAAGCAAGGGTGAGCAGCAAGCCTACCAATATAATATATATAATGATTAACAATATATGAGCCTTCTCATAGTACTCATGAAAGTCTTGGTCAAAAGGAATGAACCAAGTTTATATCTTAATGCGATGAAGTCGCAAAATATTCAGTATATATACATATATACTTTTCAAAATCTTGGAAGTCCTCTTCCATGTATAATATACACAAAGTTCCAGTTTATACCTGTATAAAAATATCGTTGTAAGGTGATCTCATATATCTAACCTTGTCTCAACGTTTTTCTGAAAATCTTTGTCATGCATAAGATAATCATTTACTAGATATAAGTTTAAAAGATGGAGTTACCAGATAATCCAATATACTTATATCTTTTCCAAATACTACTTGAACTACCTCCGTTCAAGTTATAATTAGTTTCAAAAGTTCATCACATAGATGAGACTACAAGACAAGATTTGAATAGATTAAATCTTTGAAATATTATTAAAGGAAATGAAGTTATGATATACTTCATTAAGTCCCGATATATATATATACACCTATATATATACATACATTTCCTGAAAACCTCTGTCATGTAAAGTATGAACATAATTGCAATATCCAATAAATTTGGAAAGGAAAGAATTTTGGCATAAACCTGATATCTTGCTGATTAGGCAAAGATACCAATAAGTAACCTTTTCTACTAGTAGATGGACGAATTCCCCATTGGTCATCACCCTGGTCGTAATAGGACCTTATGCTGGACTGCCACTCAGCCACTTATGCATTTGATGGACTCTCACTGAGCCACTTACACTATCATGGACGCCCACTGAGCCCATGTTGCTTATGCCGACTCGATAGATGGACTTACTTCCCGAGTGTTGGGTAAGTAATCAATTCATTTACCAAAACTGCAACCTTGTTGCGAATATAAAATACACCACAGAACCGGATCCCTCTGGTTTTGAGCGAGTATTTAAATCCCCTTTAAAAAGGAAGATCATTAAATATAAAAATGAGTTTTGGGATCCGCTCTAACTTTTAAAAATCATTTTGAAGACTCGAAAACACTTTAAAGAGTGTTTGGAGTAATGCTGATTTAATGAAGTAAATCAGTCCCAATATATTTAGAAAATGCCTGAATATTATTATTTAAATAATATTCTCATAAAGATAATCTTTATAAAAATAATTGAAGTAGAAGTTGTAAGACTTATACTTGAAATGAGTATTAAATAACCGAAGATATACTTATGTGAAAGTACTATCTTTATTTGAATAATCGAAAATAAGTTTGATTATTGACACCTTATTCTTTAATAAAATAAAGAACATATCTCAGCAAATAATCGGAGTCATAGATCCTCAAATGAATATTCAAATAATATTCATTAAATAATATAAACTGAGTCATAAGCCCTCGAATGAATATTCAAATAATATTCAATAAATAATATAAAAGAGTCATAAGCCCTCGAATGAATATTCAAATAATATTCAAATAATAAAATAAAAGGAGTCATAAGTCCTCGAATGAATATTCAAAATAATATTCATTTAATAAAATAAAGAAGTCATAAGCCCTTGAATGAATATTCAAATAATATTCAAATAATAAAATAAAAGGAGTCATAAGTCCTCGGATGAATATTCAAGTAATATTCAATTAAGTAAAATAAAGGTATCGAATAAACCTTATTCGATCAATAGTTTTGAAAACCATATCCATATATATATAAATATATATATATAATATACTCGGGAACATCGACTCCCGGTTTAGAAATATATTCACCTTTGGGTCCCCTATACTAAGGGTATACGCAACTACTGCTTATTTCTAGCATAGGTATTATGCAACTATAAGCATTGAAATCAACAGATAGATAACCAGATTATGAAACAGACATGCATATATACCATATCAGCATGCTCCAATATATCGCAAAATTCGCTAATAACAATCATGCACTATCACAAGATAATGCATATACATATATTTACATCACAACAACAGTATATCGGGTAGAAAACTTGCCTGAGCGACTTGGGGTGATAAAAGGCTCGGGACGAGTCTTGTAACCTATAAACAACAAGTAAGTTGGAATTAAACCAAAGTCACTTGTAAATCTATACTTTAATTAACTTAGACTCTAACGCTTGTTTTGCGCTTATTGATTCTCTTAAGTCACTCGGGTACCCTCGGCTCCACCATTTTTAATAATTTAACCTTTACGAGTTTTAAGGCGATTCCTTCACGAGTATCTTACCAACTGCCTAACACACTTACCATAAATGTTTCTTACCCTAATTAGTCATTTAAGGTCCTTAACCAAGGTTTCAAAGTAAGGCGAGGGGAAAAGTTTTGTTCGCGAAACGCCGTTACTTGAAACGGTCGTTTCTCCTAAACCGTGCATCGGAATCGAACGAACTACATATCAAAACGAAGCTCGTAACACGAGATATCTAGACATGGCAATGGTCATAATCTAGCAGGGGGTTCTCGGGTCCTAATGTTATCCACAAAAACAGTCTAAAGAAAATCGGACGTTACGACGGCTATGTTTACGCGATTTCCCAATTTTAAACCATTCAAAAACCAACCACAATTCAACCTCAAATCAAACACACAACCAACATCCATCCTTATCACATCATAACAGCCCCAATCAATTCAATTCCAACATTTATACTTATGCCTAAGCTTAACTTTAACTATACTTAAGTTCTTTTAATCAAAACAACAAGATTTACCATTCCATTTCAATACCACTTCAACCCAAACTCTAAACCACAAACATTAAGCTACAATATCACTATAATAATCAAAATCATCTTATTAAACATAGGAATCTAGGGTTTGGAGATGATATACCTTCCTTGAAGTGGTGGGAGGAGCTAGGAAGCCTTAAGAAGCTTTGAGAAGTCTTAGGAATGCTTGGATCTTAAAGGAAAACAAGAAAAATTTCAAGTTAAAAACTTGAAAACACTATTCATTGTCTTCTTCATTGATTTAATGAAGAAGATTGAGAAAGAATTGATGGCTTAAACTCATGATATAGCCCTAACTATGCATAAGGATGATTAGGGAATTAACTCACCAATTTAGGAAGCTTGGATCTTGAGTTTTGAATTTCTCCTCCCTTTACAATAGTAAAAGCCGAGAGCAAGCTTTGCTTGAATGAGAGGAATGATTTTTGTGTTTTGATGAAAATGATTTGCTTGGCTTGGTTAATTTGATTTTGTTTTTGTTTTAGTAAATTACCTATTTGCCCTTGATTTTGTGTGGTTAAAAATCCACCACATCTCCTTCCTTCCCATGTCATGCCTATGTCATGTTATGATGTCATCTTTCCCTCCTTGTCCTCTTCTCATTGGTTGGGTGACATCACTCTCTCTAATCCCTTTGATTAACTTCCTAATTGTTTGCCTAATGACCGCTGATCTGTTATACGGTTCGCTTAACTTTCATTTTCGTTTATCGTTTGAAGGATCATACCCGGGATCTTATTACTTAGGTTCCCTTAACCTTTCTCAATACATTATATTCCTTTTTATGATCCTCTATTATAATCCTTTAATTTAAATCCTTTTCATCCTGTTACCTTATACTCAATTCTCTCCGTATCTAGTGGATTTCCGGGAAAAAAACAAAGTGTTCAGAATTGGATTCTGACGATCTTTACATACACTTATATACCATATAGAGTACTAATAAAATCTCAGAATATCCATATCAGAACCCCTACATAGTGTGGCATGAAAAGTTTTCTCATTCAGCAAAAACACTATTCATAAGGGTTTCAAAAATTTACAAAAATTGGGGTTATTACACTAACTGCCCCAGTGTTGGCATTACCAGATGATAAAGGGGAATTTGTGATATTCAGTGATGCTTCATATAAAGGACTTGGATGCGTGTTAATGCAACACGGGAAGGTAATAGCATACGCGTCAAGGCAACTCAAGCCGCACGAGCAAAAGTATCCAACGCATGATTTGGAATTGGCAGCAATTGTGTTTGCCCTTAAGATTTGGAGGCATTATTTGTACGGAGAAAAGTGTGAGATTTATACGGATCATAAAAGTTTAAAGTATATCTTTACTCAGAAAGAATTAAATATGCGACAAAGAAGGTGGTTGGAATTGATCAAAGATTATGATTGTGCCATAAACTATCATCCTGGAAAGGCAAATGTGGTAGCTGATGCTTTAAGTCGAAAAGAAAGGTTGAATATGTTAACGTCATCGGAAGAATTAATCAAGGACTTTGAAAAGATGGAAATAGAGGTGCAGACTCCAGAATATGGAGGTGAAGCTATATATGCAATGTTGTTTCAACCCGAGATTTTGGAAAAGATTCGATGCTGTCAAGAGCAAGTGATGAATCGCGAAAAGGATAAGTTGACGGGAGAAGAAATTAAAGCTCAAAAGGATAGAAAAGGGATATACCGTGTTAACTCACATATTAGGATACCTAATGTCGTGGAACTAAAGCACGAGATTTTGCAAGAAGCGCATAACTCGAGATTTTCAATTCACCCTGGAAGTACGAAGATGTACCAGGATTTAAAAGAAAATTTTTGGTGGCCAAACATGAAAAAGGAAATTGCGGAATGGATAAGTAAATGTTACACGTGCCAAAGAGTCAAAGCGAAATATCAAAGGCCAAGCGGATTGCTTCAGCCACTAGACATACCCGAATGGAAATGGGAGCATATAGCGATGAATTTCGTGGTAGGATTACCTAAAACCAAGTCAAATCATGATGCGATTTGGGTGGTAATCGATCGGTTGACGAAGTCAGCACATTTCTTGCCAATAAATGAAAGGTTTTCGTTGGAAAAGTTGGTCAAATTATATCTGGATGAGATCGTGATGCGTCATGGAGTTCCTGTATCTATCGTGTCTGATAGAGATCCAAGGTTTAATTCGAGATTTTGGCGACAATTCCATGATCATTTGGGAACGAAATTGAAAATGAGTACGGCATATCATCCGCAGACAGACGGACAAAGTGAAAGGACAATTCAGACGATCGAAGATATGTTGCGAACCTGTGCAATAGATTTCAAAGGAAATTGGGACGATCATTTGCCCTTAATTGAGTTTTCCTACAACAACAGTTATCACGCGAGTATTGGCATGCCGCCTTATGAAGCGTTGTATGGAAGGAAATGTAGATCCCCTACTTATTGGGACGAAGTTGGTGAGCGCAAATTAATTGGCCCAGAGCTAGTTCAGCAAACGAAGGAAAAGGTTGAAACATTCAAAAGAGATTAATTGCACCTCAAGATCGACAGGCAAAGTACGCAAATCAAGAACAGAAAGATGTGCAATTCGAAACTGGAGACAAAGTCTTGTTAAAGATATCTCCTTGGAAAGGTTTAACCCGCTTCGGAAAGAAAGGGAAGCTGAGTCCTAGGTACATTGGACCATTTGAAGTATTGCGACGAGTTGAAAAAGTGGCGTATGAATTGGCGCTACCTCCGCAAATGCAACATCTGCACAATGTGTTTCATGTATCTCTTCTGAAGAAGTATAATGCTGATGCGAGCCACGTGATCGAGTTGGAACCAGTGGAAATCCAACCAGATTTGTCCTATGTGGAACAGCTAGTACGAATTTTGGATCGAAAAGAAAGGACGCTTAGAAATAAAGTTGTACCTCTAGTTAGAGTGTTTTGGAGAAATCCATTAGTCGAATAATCGACTTGGGAATTAAAAAGCGAAATGAAAGAAAAGTATCCCCATCTATTTGCTTAGATTAGATTCTGGGGACAGAATCCTTTTAAGGAGGGTAGATTGTGACGATTGAGGATTTTGCGACGTAATTAGGTCAATAAAGTATATGTTATGAGATGTGATTATAATTATGTGACTAAGTGCTGATTAATTGTCTTTTCTGTATATTAGAATATAGGAGCGTAGATAAAAACGTTCCAATTTAAAGAGTCAGCTTAGAAGTTAAGCTGTGGTGTCGGGCCGTCAGGTAGAGCGGAACCCGTCCTAATAAGGAGTTAAAGAGTATAAAATGTGAATTATGTGTGATTAAATGAAATGAATGTGTAAATAAAGTATTTCGTCCTAAGTGACGTGTTGATTGGTAAAGATAATGAGAAGCGTAATCGAAATGCTGAGCGTCGGACCGTCAGGCTGAACGTGACCCGGTACGCGTAAAAGAGGATAAAGATTAAAGAGGGATAAATTCTATGATCGGACTTGAGTTGTTATGTGATTATATATGTGAGATTGTTGTCTGTGTGCATGGCTATGTGTTCTGTGACAGGTTTTGTGAATTTTAAAGGAATTTCGTGATTTAAAGAAAGGTTTAATTAACCTTCGCGCATTTTTATAAAATCATTCGAGTAAGATAAAAACATGGGATTTGTTCTGATATTTTCGTAGTAGTCCCAGAGACTTTTTAAAAATGATGAGTGGATTTATTTGTTGGTCTTTGCATTTTTAAATTGATTTTATGTGGAAAATGATATTATTAAAGCAAGCTTGCGAAATTCATATAAAATCAATCGTCTGCTCAAAAATCTATTATGAGTAATGGTTAAAAAGCTAATTTCGAGGCCTACGTATTAAAATTGTCATTTTCAATAATTCTCGACTTCCCGAGAGAGATATACTTTATATTTGATTTTTGTTACAATTGAGTAAAAAGAAAAGGAACAAAAGAGCTAGAAAGGGAATTAGTAGATTACAAATTTGCCCTTATTTTTAAGTGGTATATAAACCCACTTCCCTTTCTTTTTCTTTCTCTTCCTCCCGTGCACTCACTTTCTCTTCTCTCTTTTCTCTCTTTCTCTCTCTCGAACACTCTCACTCTCTTTCTCTCTCGGCTTTCTTCTATCTCTCTCGGTATACCTCTCTTTTCCTTGTTTAATCTCACCAGTCATCCCTAAATCTTCTTGATAAACACCTATATGTAGGTAGAAGAGTGTGCATGTGTGTATATCTACTTGCATGTAGATGTGTGTGTGTTGTGTGTGCTCGATGTGTGTGTGTTCACCCGATAACCACTTAAAAGCTCCATATTGTTCCTTCAAAAACCTTTCCTTAACCCAAAAGCTGGAAATCTGTCACCTAGATCAAATAAAGTAGAATGCCCTGAGTTTGGTAAAGCATATTGTGAATTGATATCATAGAACTGCTATATAGTTACTTGCTGAGTTTTATACTCATTTGTTTTGTTTTAATCTAACCATGGCAGTTAAGCAAGAAGATGGCCAGGCTTAGGCGCACTGCTCGTAAGAGCGTACCTGGTGGTCCCTACCGTGTTGAGGGCTTCCGGTTGCCAGAGCATGTAGTGGTAATTAAGAGTGAGCTCACGCCTAGAAGGAAATGTTTAAAGATACAATGGGTTATCTGTCGGTTCCCAGCCGGAATCGATATTGTTTATTTAATGATATTTTGGGTTTGTAAGTTATATTTTATGATTGGTAGTTGTAATCTTGTCTCATACTTTATCCTGTTGATCCTGTTAGTAGTTAATCGGGGTTTATGCATATTTAATTATTAGATTAGAGGCGTGTGAGTCCTCATTTCCTAACCCCGAGATTGAGGGCGTCACATTCATCCCAAGAATATCAATGGCGGATCGCGATCTAGCTCGGCTGGGAAAGATGAATTCTTCTAAGAGAGGTACTGCAATTCAAATCCAATCTCCCTATACTTCTCTCATTGATATGATAAACTCTAGAGGCGATGCATATCCCTCTTTATCTGATTTAGATTCATACAATTATGGCAATACTTTTCACGAGTTAGATGGTAGGATAGAAGCCTTCAACACCATTTATAAACTCCCTCCTCAACTTAGGATTATTCCGGCCGCCCCTGGGGATAGGACATGTAATTGGGAGGGGGATACGCTTTTTGTTTATCGAGGAGCCCTAACCGCAGGTCTTAGGTTCCCGTTCCATAAATTCATTCCTCTTCTGCTCGCAGATGTAAAAATAAACCCATGTCACCTCCCTCCTAACGCATGGAGAAATATTATTTGTTTTATGGTTTTATGCCTTAGGAATAAATTTCCCCTTTCCGTTGTTGTATTTAGAAAAAAAATCTAGTTTTATAACAGTGCTCTAACTCAACCGGGATGGGTTTTGATACGTCAAAGGCCCAAAATTCCCCATATTTTTTATGGTAACTCCATAGTTGAAAATAACCCCAATTGGAGGGATGAGTTTGTTGGGCTGACTTGGGATGGAGGTAATTGGGCCACTCCCTTCCATAGGCCTTTTTATAAAGTATCAAATGGTAGCCCCTCTAGCATTAGGTTAACTGATGAAGAGGAGGTGGCATATCAAGCCCTCATTTCAGATGACGGCAAAACAAATACCTGGACCCTATTAGAGGAGTTCTCCTTGAAGAAAGTTGGTCTCTCTCTCGGGCTAGTGATAAGGGTAACTTAAACTGTGTAACTATTTCATTCTTTCTTTTATTGAAATTCTGTTATTTCCAGATTTCTAACACTTTTCTTCTTTTTGTTTCAGCTTTTGAGGCTATTAACAACATCAATAGGCCTGAGGAGGGGGAATCTGGCCGCCAGAAGAGGGTCAAGCTGAACAAAGACCCCAGGAGCAAGCCTGATGCTCCTTCCTTCCTTAGGCCCCACGTTTCGGTGGTGGAGTTGGGAGATGATGTGGATCCCCCCTTGAAGGCGCACTCTTTTAGGCCCAACTGGGGCTTCAGAAGAAGTGATACGGTGGTAAGATCCACCAAACATGCCAAGGACTAGTCATATCACTCTATCACTCCCCACGACTTTACTGACATTGTCACGGGGAGTGACATTGAGTCCATTGAGTTCATGGGTTCTCAAGCCCAAGCTGTGGTAACATCCTTTTTTCCCTTTTTAATTCCAACCTTTTTCTATCTTTTATAGAACTGTGTTAAGTTATACCTCTTTGTGCAGAGCAACACTTACTTCCAGGTGGCCCTTCACCAAGCTAGGTCCTGGAAGGGGAACTCGGACGAATTCGAGAGGGAGATGAAGAAGTGGAAGGAGAGGGCTAAGATTTTGGAGAAAAAGCTAGCGACCAAAGGGGAGGAGCTGTCTAAGGCTCATTCCGAGCTGGTTAAGCTTCGGGGTGATAAGGAAACCATCATTGATGATTACATGGATTCTGAGAAATTTAAGAATCTCATGGAAATTCATGATGAGGGTCTTTATTCTCTACAGTTTACCCAGGGATGTGATGCGGCTGTGAAGACGGTTTCGGAGAAGCATCCTGGCTTAGTAGATCCTAAGGACTTTATAAGTCCTGAACAACCAGAGACGGAGGACAGCTTGGATGCTCTCTTCAACTCTCCTCAGCCTGATGATCGTATCCTGGATCCCAGCACTACCTCTCCTCCTGCTTCTCCCGCGAAGGATGCTGAGCCTTCTACTGATGCTGAGAAGGGAGGTGTTAAGAATGAGCAGGGGAAGGAAGGCTCCCACATGGAGGAGTAGTGTTTTTAGTTCTTTATGTTTGTTGTTTTTTTAACTTATTGTATCTTGAACTCATTCCCTTCGAGGATTTATTTATGTCATTTTCTAACTATTTATTTGTCTTTTATTTTTTTTCAAGTACTTGCACTATTTATGAGAGTTTAGATAGTTTTCCTGCCTTTTCGTAGCTTTCCCTCTTGTTTTTCGTACTTGTACTGAAAATAGATAAGCAAACTCAATCACACATAAGATGAACCAAATAGTTTATGATACGTCCTAAATGGAAACTTTATAAATTATTAACTCTTTGGGATTCATCCCTTACATAATATTCTTCGCAGAACTGGATAGTATTATAAAACTAACATACAAAATCCTACGCAAGCAAAGCTTTAAGGTGCTTTTCAACCTTGTTTCCCCTAGGGTATGTATAAACTATATGTAGTAAACTTTCAGGTTTTGAGCATGCCAAGTGCGGGGAATTTCTTCTCCTCCCATGGTCTCCAACTTGTAAGTTTCTCTCCCTTAAACGCTCTTAACCTTATATGGCCCTTCCCAATTTGGGGCGAGCTTTCCTTTCTGCCCTACTCCAGAGGCTTCCACTTTTCTCAGGACCAAATCTCCTTGTCTGAAGAATCTTTCTTTAACCCTTAGGTTGTAGTAGAATGAAGCCCTCTTATGATATTCCACTATCTTCGCATGTGTCTCATCTCGCACTTCATCAATAAGATCCATGGCTAACTTTTGCCCCTCCTCATTTTCCTCAGCGTTAAAAGCTTGGATTCTGGGAGACGAATGTGATATTTCCATATGAACAACCGCTTTTGCCCCATATGTTAACATGAAGGGAGTTGCCCCGGTTGTGACTCTACAAGTGGTTCCATAGGCCCATAGTATTGGTAGTATTTCATCCACCGAATTATTCCTTGATTTCTCGATCCTCTTCTTCAGTCCATCCAGGATTATACGATTTGCCACTTTCGCTTTCCCATTGGCTTGCGGGTGAGCTACGGAGGTAAACCATAACTCAATCTCATTCTCCTCGCAATACTTCTTGAATTCCTCATTGTTGAACTGTATTCCATTATCGATAACCAGGATACGGGCAATTTCATATCGGCACATGATATTTTCCCATAGGAATTGTGCAACGTGCTTAGTTGTGATCTTGGCCAAAGGCTTGGCTTCAATCCACTTAGTAAAATAATCAATAGCTATAATCAGGAACTTCCTTTGTGCCGCGGCCATGGGGAATGGCCCAAGTATATCCATTCCCCACATGGCAAAGAGGATGGGAGAGTTGATGGAAGTTAACATCTCGGGGGGTTGTCGAACAACTGGTGCATGTTTCTGACAACGATCGCACTTCTTCACATATTCTTGGGCATCAGCCATCATCTCTTGCCAATAAAAGCCTAAACGGGTTATCTTTTGAGCCAGTGCTCTGCCCCCAGGTGTTGCCCACAGATACCTTCGTGTACCTCTTCAAGAGCCAATCGTGCCTCATCGGGCCTGAGACATCTTAAGTAAGGAACCACATAAGATCTTTTGTACGAAATCCCATCGATCAAAAAATATCTCAGCGCTCGAACAACCAATTTTTGTACTTCATTCACATCGTTTGGAAGCCAACCAGTTTGGATATGGGCCTTAATGGGATCTATCCACGATGTCCCGAGCCCTATGGGAGCTACAAGCTTAACATCAATGCTTCGTGTTTTCAAAATGCGGAAGTATACACTTCTTGAACTTTCCTTTATCTCTGATGAAGCAAACTTAGATAATGCATCTGCCTTAGCATTTTCCTCCCTCGGGATGTGCTCAATATGGCATTCATCAAACTAAGTCATCACAACCCTTACTAGGCGGACATACTTAGCCATTGTATCATCCCTTGCCTCAAACTCTCCCTTGACCTGGGATATGACCAACTTCGAGTCTCCACATACTTTTAAGTTCTTGACTCTCAGTGTCTCTGCTAGGCCGAGGCCAGCTATTAGAGCTTCATATTCTGCTTCATTGTTTATAGTTGGGAAGTCTAGCTTTATGGCATATTCAATCAAGAACCCATCGGGGCTTCGTAAAACTAGCCATGTTCCGCTTGAATTTGTTTTTGATGCTATATCAAAATAGAAAACCCAATATTCCTTCTCCTTAACGTCCTTTTCTTTGTCTCCTTTATCACCTTCTGTGTTTTGATGTATAATATCTTCCTGCCCCCGAATTTTTGGTTGGGTATGGTACATTCCACCACGAAGTCAGCCAATTCCTGGGCTTTTATTGCCATTTGTGGCTTGTACTTGATGTCAAATTCTCTCAATTCTATTGCCCACTTAATCAGCCTCCCACTAGCTTTGGGACTATGAATAATATTTCTCAAGGGCTGATTTGTTAGCACTTCAATTTTATGAGCCTGAAAGTAAGGACGCAACTTCCTTGAAGCCAATACCAAGGCTAAAGCAAACTTCTCAATAGTTGAATAATTCAACTCAGCCCCATGCAGAATTTTTCTAACATAGTATACGGGTTTCTGGACTTTAAGTTCCTCCTTAACCAATACAGCACTCAAGGCATTTTCTGAAATGGTCAAGTATAAGTACAAAGTTTCATTTAGAGTTGGCTTGGCCAACAACGGGGCTTGAGCCATATATTTCTTTAATCCTTCAAATGCCTCCTGGCTTTCCTCAGTCCATACAAAATCCTTAACCTTCTTCAGGGATTTAAAGAATGACAAGCACTTGTCTCCAGATTTGGAGATGAAACGTCCTAGAGCTGCAACTCTTCCAGTGAGTTTTGAAACATCTTTTATGGAATGTGGTGATTCCATATCTAGGATAGCCTTTATTTTATCAGGGTTGGCCTCGATTCCCCTCTTAGAGACCATCAAACCTAGAAACTTTCCAGATCCCACTCCGAAAGCACACTTTGCAGGATTTAGCATCATTTTGTGATATCTCAACACCTCAAAGGCTTCCTTAAATGGGTTATGTGATCAGCTCTTAATAAACTCTTGACTAACATGTCATCAACATAAACTTCCATAGTTTTTCCAATAAGGTCCTTGAAAATCTTATTTACCAACCTTTGATAGGTGGCTCCTGCATTCTTGAGACCAAACGCCATAACAAGATAACAAAAAACACCAAAGTCAGTAATAAATGATACCTTTGGGATGTCATCCTTGTGCATTTTGATCTGATTATATCCACTAAATCCATCCATGAAGCTCGGCATCTCATGACCAACAGTAGCATCTATCTACGTATCTATCCTTGGTAATGGAAAACAGTCCTTAGTGCATGCGTCATTCAGATCGGTAAAATCCACGCACATCCTTCATTTTCCATTAGCCTTCTTTACCATCACAGGGTTTGCTACCCATTCTGAAAACTGTATCTCCTCAATGAAACCAGCCTCTAAGAGCTTTTCTACTTCTTGCTTAATAGCCTCTTGTCTCTCTAGAGCAAATCTTCTTTTCTTTTGCTTCACAGTCTTTCAATTCGGATCCACATTCAGCTTGTGAGTGATTAGTTCTAGGTCTATGCCTGGCATATCAGCTACCGACCATGCAAATACATCATTATTTTCTTGTAAAAATTTCACCAACTTCCCTTTAAGGGGTTCCCCCAGTATTGCTCCAATAAAAGTCACTTTCTCAGGATCCTCGGGAGCCAAAGGAATCAGAACCAAGTATTCTGTTGGCTTCCCTCTTTTCTCATTATTCTCACGGATATCCAGGTCTTCAATAGGAAGAACCTGCCCCCAACCCAATCTGCCCTAAGAAAGGCCACATAACAACTCCTTGCCATCTTTTGATCTCCTCTCTCTTCTCCAATCCCATTCCGGGTGGGAAACTTCATCACTAAATGATAAGAAGAAGGGACTACCTTGAAGGCATGTAAACCTGTCCTTCCCATAATTACGTTGTAAGTTGAACTAGCCTTTACCACCACAAAGTCCAATATTTGTGTTGCTTGTCTTGGTTCCTGACTTATGGTCGTTGGCAACTTAATTATCCCTTCTACGGGGCACTCCACTCCTACAAATTCATATATTGGCATATCGGTCGGGGTTAATTGAGAATCATTGTAACCCATCCTTAGAAAGGTATCATGGATTAAGATGTCCACCGAGGCACCGTTATCTACAAGGACCCTCTTCACCGGGATGTTCCCTATTATTGGTGTTATGACCAGCGGGTCATCATGAGGAAATTTCACACCCTCCAAGTCAGAATCATCAAATGCCATTGTTACTCCTGTCCTAGCCCTCTTCGGGGCTTCCCCAACAATATGCATAACTTCTCTAGTATATACTTTCCTTGAGTTCTTGGATAAACCAGCAGTAGTTGGTCCTCCAAAGATTTTATTTATCACAGGCCCTCGGGGCCGCGGTCCTCCAAAGATTGCATTTATCACCGGTCCCCTAGGCTGGGGATTTCACCCCTGATCGTCTTGGTCCCTCCTACGATCATCAAAGTTCTTTCTCCCATTGTTATTCCTATCTCCTCCAACTCCAGTGTACTTGCTCAACCTTCCTTTTCAAATGAGGAACTCTATTTCATCTTTCAATTGTCTACACTCATCGGTGTCATGTCCATCATCCTTGTGGAATCTGCAATATTTACTCTTATCTAGCTTGGTAGGATCAACCTTCAGGGGTTCAGGCCAACGAATATCTCTATCTTTCTCTATTTCCATCAAGATCTGGCTTCTAGGAGCATTCAACTTAGCATATTCAGTAAACTTTTACCCAGGTCCTCCCTTCTTCAGGATCGAATCAGTGTTTTGCTCAGTTCTAGGATACTTGTCCTTAGCAATATATTTCAAATCAGTCTTTCGCTTCTTGCCACCAGCGGGCTCGTTATTCACTACTGTCTTTCTCATGCTCTCCTCCACTTTGATGTATTTCCCGACCCTATCTTGGAGCTGTAACATACTTTCAGGGGGCGCTTGGCCAATGACATCTTGAAGAACTCATCCCTAGTTCCCTGTTACAGTGCTATCATAGCTACCTTGTCATCAAGGTCAGGGACTTTTAAAACTTCCTTGGTGAAATGATTCAGATAGTCCCTCAAGGACTCTTTTGCTCCCTGCACAATGCTCATGAGGGATGCTAAACTTTTCTCATGCACTCTCCCACTGATGAATTGCTTAATAAAAGCCTGACTTAGTTCTCTGAAGGACCCAATAGAATTCGGAGGCAAACGGCTATACCATCTTTGAGCCATTCCCGACAGGGTTTGAGGAAAAGCCCGACACTTAATAGCGTTGTTCACAGGTTGCAACAACAGTGCATTAGAGAACGTCCTAACATGATTAGCGGGATCTCCAGTGTCGTCATAAGCTTTGATGGTGGGTATCTTAAACTTTCTTGAGATATGAGCGTTCATTATCTCTTCAGTGAATGGTGGAGTAGGATCTCCCAGGGGAAGAAGATTACTTGGATCAGCCCTTGGGACAACAACCCTTCTCTGTAGCGGACCATCCAGGTCTATGATTGGAGGATGATTTCTCCCCCTTGGAGGTAGCAGGGGTCTGGAGGTCTGGTGTGCCTCCAAGTCACGTTTCAGCCTTTGAATCTCAGCCTCATGAGCCCTGATTCTCTCCTGCACTTCTTGGGGATTCGTCCCTCGGGTGCTCCTAGGACGCTGATTACCATCATGCATCGGCTCTTTACCAGCACGCCTCCTTCTTGGGGCCACATCATCATCCGAAGATTCAGAGTCTCTCTCAGTGTAAGGACCATAGAATTCTTGATCCTCTGAGATAGGAGCCAAATCACGTATATATTGGGGCATCTGCCCTTGTGCTTCACTCCGATTAGCATGTCCACTCCCTCCGACCTCGGGGTAAAGGGGCATCCCATAAGGGGGTTAGTGGTCACAACAGTTGAATATTCATACTCAACATGTCGAGAATTCACAAGTGTATGTAACTGTTGAAGTTGGGAATTCGTCCCTTGAGGAGTCGGGGAAATCGTCCCTTGTGGCTGAGGTTCAATTGCCCCTTCCTGGGCTCCTCCTTGGGGGGCGGCATAGGTCGAATGCGGAGGTATCTCCACTGTTGACGAAATCGTTTGGGTCGTTCCAGTTGGTGTACTTCCAGGGGCGCTGTTTCCACTCCGTGTTCTCGCCATGGTTGTTGTTAAGATCCCCACAGCCGGCGCCAAATATTATGGATTGAAAACTAGGGTGTATTAATTACTTTATTTATTACTAAGGTTCGGGAGCTCAAGGCCTTTAATGGGTGCTCTCGTGTTTCGTAGCTTAACTCTGTCTTTACGAGATGCCTACGTATCTCTGTGAGTTAGAGAATCAAGCCAAAAAACGTAGTTCTGATTGGTGGGGGTGAGACCCCTTATATAGGTGTTGGGAGTCCTTGAATTGGACAAGATCTAGGAGACTTGGTGGGCAAGTCTCAGAATTAGAATGGACTTTGGAGTCCTATGAAGTAGAAAACTGATTCCTTATCCTATGAGATTTCTTGGAGGCCAATCTCCAAGGAATTGTATCCTTAATTGGACTTTATTTATTAGCTGATTTACCCCTTATTAATTAATTACGAAATTAATTAATATTCAGGGTTTTGGGCCCTTTTCAATGGGCTTAGCCTTCAGCCCAATTCTGATATAATTAATGTGATATTAATTACGCAATCAGGGTTTATTTTATTCCCTATCAGTAGGCATCTTGTGAGGGCAATTTTAAGCCACAAAACACAAGGGCAACTATTAAAGGCATTGAGCTCACGAACCCTAGCATTAAATATGTGTAATAAATATAACCTAGTTTTTATCCATAACAATTATCAAATAAAAAAGATCTTATTTTTTAGTGACAGTAAAAGAATAATATTTTTAAAAAACCTTAAATATAAACTATATGACACAAATGTTCACAATAATAATTTATCAATTTAAGAATTCATCTAATAAAAAGTTAAACTACACAATGTGTAAGTTTGTGAAATCTGAAAATAATCAACTTGCGATTTAAAATGAATAAGCGAATTAGAATTATAAGTGATAACTACAATAATACTTATAAATTAAATAAGTGTTTGGATAATTTTACTTATAAGTCAGATTTTTTTTAAAAATGAACTAAAATAATAATTATTAAATATAATTACCTAAATTCTTGAATTTTAAGTTGGTTTAACATTTAAAAACATATACTTTAAAACTGAGGTTAATAAATAAGCGACAAATCAAAATAAGTTGAGAAAAAATACGCCGTTACTAATTTTTAACTTATCAGTTTATAAATTATAAATTCAACTTATAAACATTCGTATATAAGGTGTTACGTGTTTATAACCCACGAGGGGCTTATAAGGTGGGTGCCAATATAATATTATTGCTTTTTTCCTAACTAACAGCTCCACCACAAACTTATGCACAAATTCAAAAAACATAAGAAAAACTTACCAAAACACACAAGTGACAAGACCATAATCATCTGGCTCATAAACTGAAAAAACTAGTGAAAAAAGGAGCAGCAGTTAGATTGAAGCATAAGAAAACACAAGTACACCATACCAAACCTGTCGGCAGCTCACTTTTACTTGCTTCAACCATACTTATAAACCTTTACTTACAATCACTACCTATACTTACAAACACATCTCATGTACACTACACACTTACCAACTTGACAACTATCTTAACTCTGTCTGTAAAACAACTAACCTTGTAGGATCAGAATCACAAGAACTAAAGTGTTTGATATATTTTTTTAAATTTTTTTTAACAAAAGACTAGATTCAATGTTGGTCCAAAATCGTCCAAGCCCAAAACAAGAATCACCAAAATTACCAACCCATCATTCAAATCGCTTCTCCCCATCTAAATCTCTTGATTTCTCAACATGGATTTCTGATAATCTTTACAAAATCTTTGCTATTGCTTTGTTAATTGCTTCTGTTGCTGCCCTTTTTTTTCTTAGGAATGTTGGTGATTCTGCTGCACTTTTGTGCTTTCAATCTCAGTCCAAGGCTCTTGAAACTATACATTTTCCTCATGTTGATTGGAGTAATATACACACATTGACTGATACAACTACCCCTTTTGCTACTTTTAGATCAGAGAAGTGGATTGTTGTGTCTGTTGTGAATTACCCTTCTGATTCGCTTCGAAAGATGTCGAAAATTAAGGGTTGGCAAGTTTTGGCAATTGGGAGCTCGAAAACTCCGGATGATTGGTTCTTGAAAGGTACTATCTTTCTTTCTGTTGAGCAACAGGTTAAATTAGGATTTAGAATTGTTGATTATTTGCCTTATGATTCTTATGTTAGAAAGTCTGTTGGGTATTTGTTTGCGATTCAACATGGTGCGAAAAAGATTTTTGATGCGGATGATCGCGGGGATGTTATTGGTAATGACATTGGGAAGCATTTTGATGTGGAGTTAGTAGGTGAAAGTGCTAGACAAGAGGTTATTTTGCAGTATAGTCATGAAAATATGAATAGGAGTGTTGTGAATCCGTATATTCATTTCGGGCAAAGGTCAGTTTGGCCTAGGGGAATGCCGTTGGAGAATGTAGGTGAGATTGGTCATGAAGAGTATTATACTGAAGTGTTTGGTGGGAAGCAGTTTATTCAACAAGGAATATCTAATGGACTTCCGGATGTTGATTCGGTTTTCTATTTTACAAGGAAGCCGGCATTTGAAGTTTTTGATATTAGGTTTGATGATCGTGCTCCGAAAGTGGCATTGCCGCAAGGTGTTATGGTGCCCGTCAATTCGTTTAATACTATTTACCATTCATCGGCATTTTGGGGTTTGATGCTTCCTGTTTCTGTGAGTTCAATGGCTTCTGATGTTTTGAGGGGTTATTGGGGGCAGAGGCTTTTGTGGGAAATTGGTGGGTATGTTGCTGTTTATCCTCCTACTGTTCATCGGTATGACAGAATTGAAGCATACCCGTTTTCTGAAGAGAAAGATCTTCATGTAAATGTTGGTCGTCTAATTAAGTTTTTGATCTCTTGGAGATCAAACAAGCATCGATTATTTGAAAAAATATTGGAGTTGAGTTTTGCCATGGCTGAGGAAGGGTTTTGGACTGAGAAAGACGTAAAATTTACTGCTGCTTGGCTTCAAGACTTGATTGCTGTTGGGTACCAGCAGCCAAGGCTCATGTCACTTGAATTAGATAGACCACGGGCAAATATCGGCCATGGAGATAGGAAGGACTTTGTTCCTCAAAAGTTACCGTCTGTTCATCTTGGGGTTGAAGAAATTGGAACAGTGAATTATGAAATTGGAAATTTAATCAGGTGGAGAAAGAATTTTGGGAATGTGGTGCTTATAATGTTTTGCACTGGGCCTGTTCAACGTACTGCCTTAGAATGGAGGCTGCTTTATGGAAGGATTTTTAGAGCAGTTGTTATTTTGTCAGAGCAGAAAAATGTGGAACTTGTTGTTGAAGAAGGCAAGCTAGACTATGTATACAAGTAAGTTGTTACCCCCCCCCCCCCCCGGTTACTAGCAGCACTAGAATCACACGAACATTCTTTGATTGCAGAAGCTATCTATAGGTTTCTCATTCTTTTTGGTAATATGATGCATTTTGTTGAGATTCCTGACTCCTGCAGATTTTTAGGAAGTAATTTAGACTCGGGTTGTAGCCATTGAGAGTCAGAACATGGGTAAAAATGTCGCAAGGTCTAACTATAGAACTGAGAACTATACACAAAATAGGAAATATGATGTAATAACAGTGTCATACACTTGGAGCAAGTTCAACAGGTGCCCTATATGATCTCCTAAGTTAAAATATAGGGCATTTGACAAAAAAAAAGTTGATCTAACAATGTCCTAGTGATGCCTTATATCACAGGAACAACCTTTTCAAGCCCTATTTTTAAGTCACATCTCTCCTTGTCCTAGATTATTTTTATAATAATATAAACACTCTCTTTCTCTCTACTATATATTGTACTTTAATGATGAAAGGAACCTTTAGTAAGTGAGGATAAGGCATATTGTTGAGATGAAGTTAGTTAATAATGTCTAATGTTTTTAAATTATATTTAAGGTGAAGTTAGTTAATAATGTCTAATGTTTTTATATTATATTTAAGGTTTGAACTAGGACATTGTTGGACTTGCTCATTTTGTAGATAATGTGTACATGAAAACTGAGGGAGGACGAACTCCAAGTATGTGAGGATGCAATTGTTTAAGGTCCATGGCAGATAAAATATGCTTCTTATTTTTTTTCTAAAGATGATATTTCTCTGGGAGCTTATTTTGACCTCAAGCTATGTTCGCAACTGATTCAGAGAAATGCATATAGGCTTATGTTTAATCAATAGTTTTGGTGGCCTACTGGCCTATCAATTTTTTTTTATAATACTAACACTAATGGGATGTGGGAAGTCCTTGGAAGATGTCTTTTTTGCTTTTCAAATTATGCAAGTTTAAATTCTAAAGTTATCATATTCTCTGTTTTATATTAGTTAGATCTCCTCTCGTTTGTTTTTCAACCTTTCTGTTTTAGGTGTTCTCAAGTGTTACAATTTGGTTAGGATTAGTGTCAGATCAAGAGGTTGCTTGTTAAAATCATGATGTATTTGGAAGCAACCCACATTTGTTGCGATGCTAATACCTTTGATTACAAATAATGGGCCTGGTGGTATGTTGAATTATGTGACTACAAACCTGACTTGCAGTGCATAATGATGACAGTTGTAATCAATGATAATTTGAAATATTTATGGCTAACTAATGTCTTAACATATCCTTGGTATCCTATCTTTTGTCTGATATCATATCAAATTTGTCTATAAGGATCTCCGTAACATGTTACCAGATCTATTATATATTTGTTCTATTCGTTTAAATCTTCATCTATTTTTTTTATGCCCTTTACTTCATGGGTTTTTGGAAGTGCTACAATTATGTTAGGATATGTGTCAAATCAGGAGGTTGCTTGTTAAATACAGTATGTTTTTGTAACAAGCAAGCTTTGGTCATGGTTGTTATAATGTTAATACCATTGTTATTAATGTGCGGGTGTTGAGTGATGTGACAACAAACCAGTAGTTGTTTTTAAATGATAATAGATGTATTTAATAATGTTTTATACAGTTAAACCTCTTTAAAGAGTAATAGGGTTGGGACCGAGAAAAAATATTACTTTAGCAAGTTTATTACTTTATCAGGAGTAAAAATACACTGTGTCCATTATGTTGGGACCGGAAAAAAATATTATTTTAACGAGGTTATTACTTTAACAATTATTACTTAATCGAGGTTCAACCGTAGTGTTTGTGGCTAAGTTGTTGGTTAATAGATTATATATCACATGTTATTATCATCTATATTATCTGATGCCATATCAAATCTGTCAACAGGCAACTCCCAAACATATTGAATAGATATACGAGTGCAGAAGGATTCTTGTTCCTCCAAGATGATACTATTCTTAACTACTGGAGCTTAGTACAAGCAGATAAGAATAAGCTCTGGATTACAAACAAGGTAAATAGATCGTAAGAATATCATTGCCTTGTATTTCTGGTTCTGCTTGTTTCATTAACTTCAAATTTACATCTGCAAAATATTTCGATTGACCCAGTCTTTGTATCCTCTCTGTGCTCCCTAATAGAAACTAGCTTATACAGTAGTTAAGATACACATTACATTTTAATTTTGTTGGTAATTGTAAGTTTTAACTGCATAGCATCTTAAAAAGTGATGTCAAGCTCTAGTAGTTTGTAAAAGTTTATGTATTGCTTTGTCTTTCTTCGCAGCTTTCTAGATTTTTATTACCCTTTCCCTCATCAATCACCATCATTTCTTCAAACAATATAAATAGGTGCCTGAGTCCTGGAGTTCCGTTCAACTTCCTGGCAACTCAGATTGGTACACAAAACAAGCGGAAATGGTGAAGAAAATTGTTACCAGTATGCCAGTTCACTTCCAAGTCAGTTACAAGGAATCAATAAAGAGCGACACGAGCCTTGCACTATGTAGCTCCGAGGTATTTTACATACCTCGTAGATCTGTAGCTGATTATATCGATCTTGTGAATTTGGTTGGCAATCTAGATGTTCATCAGAAGGTTGCAATTCCCATGATCTTTTCAGCAATGGACTCACCTGACCACTTTGACTCTGTCTTTGATAAAATGGTGTATAAGCAAAAACAGCCATCTAATTCTTCAACATTTTATTCCCCGGAAGTACCTGCAGTCCACCCTTGGAAAGTCTCTAGTGAGCAAGACTTCATAAAGCTTATTAGAATAATGGCAGCAGGCGATCCTCTTCTAATGGAGTTGGTTTAAGTAGCAGATGCAACACAGAATTTTTAAACTCATTGCAAAGTCACATGTATCAGTGTAACACCCTTACTAGAGTTTGCATTTTTTTTTGTACAATTTTTTGAAAAGGAAAGTATTACTTTGTAGAAAGGTCCTCCTGTACTATTTGTCTAGCTTTCAGAGATTTACTCCTCAGGGAAACAAAAGGATAAAGATGTATATTGAATTTTCCATACAATCATAAGCTGTACATTGTGCATACAATTGAGAATTTGAGCCTCTAGCCATTGTTTATTTGTGAACCAGTTTAATGTAATAGTTTCGCTGACAAACGTATCTGAATTGTGTACACCATACTTTCATGGGTGGAAACGTCTGAAAGATTTATCATTTGATGCGATTTTATAAGACGAACATTGGTGATGATGCAACACGACTTGCAAATTTGTATCTGAATGCATTTGTAATTTCTGGAAATTCTTCGAATTTCGTACAATAATATAAGTTATAACCTGTATACTTTTCATACTACTGAAAACCTGAGCTTCTAGCCTTGGCCAGTCAATGGATCCGATTTGGATCGGATCGGCCTAAATCCATATCCATATCTATTTATTTTTTCAGATTCGGATTCGGATTGACTCCGCATTTTTTTATAGGTCAATCCATATCCATATCCGCTCGGATCACGGATTTCGGATCGGATATCCGCTCTATATTTATTTTTTAACTTATTAAAAAATCTATTTAAAATTGACAATTCCAAAAAATATTAAAATACAAGTAGAATAAAACGAAGTTCAAAAATAAATTACTAACTAAAATTTGCTTTTTGAAATAAATATACCATTGGGTTGTAAAGTATTTTAAATCTAACAATGAATTTTCATTGATGTTGCGAAATGAAATTGTTATATGAATTGAGATTTGGGTTACGCGGCTCTAAAATATACTCCCTCCGTCTCAACCATTTGTTTACATTTGGTTTGGGCACGGAGGTTAAGAAAAATGATAAAGTAGTGGTGGAAAGTTTAAAAAGTGAGTAAAGTGGTGGGACCGATTAATATTTTATATATAAAGTGGGTATAGTGGAGGTAAGTAGTGGATGAGTTTACTTTTTATATTATAAAAACTTTACTACTTTTGGAAAATTTTGAAATGTAAAGAATTGGAAAGGGACATCCCAAAAAGGAAAGTGTAAAGAAATGGTTGGGACGGAGGGAGTAAAAGAACTAGGGTTATAAAAATAGGATTATAGAAATGAACTTGACTCTAGGGACCGAACTGAACGAAATATAGATAATGTGACTTGACTCGAGGATAATATGTTTAAAATTAGAATCAATTAAAAATTATTTTTATTATTATTATATAGATATATATATATTATAATATAAACCGGATTGGGTTATTAACGGATCGGATCGGCCTAAATCCATATCCGCTCCATTTATAATCGGGTTTTTCTTATCGGATCGGATTTTTAATAGGTTGATCCATATTCGCTAAAATGACCTCAGATCGGATCGGGTCCAATCAGATTTTCGCTCAATTGACAGGCCTATTATGGCCATAGTTTATTTGTTGAACCAGTTTAATGGAATAGTTTTTCTGACAAAAACATATCTGTATTGTGCACACCTTACTTCTCTGGGGTATTATTCTACACTACGCGCAATAATGGGACAGTTGTATAATCAAGTATAGCAAGAACAGAAAATTAAACCAAATAACGAAACGAAACAAAACACGAAGACAAAATAACAAGATAAATTAGTAACTGAATTGACAAAGATCGAATAGAACACTTAACTCTCACAGAAACTTTATCAAGTCTGAAAGAATTATGAATAGCTGAGGCGCTTAACCTTCGAGAAGTCTAGACTGTTCTTGAAGAGATTATTGCCCCACTTACATTGTGTTAGGTTGTAGAAATATCACTTCCAAGATACAACAGTTCAGAATACTTCGTCCACAGATACGTAGCACTCAACAACGACATGTACATCAGTTCGCCCATAAAACCTATGCTATATTCTGTATATTATGGAGGAGAGAAATAGAGATATGTAGCAGTTAAGGTTTTATGATTCTGTGTTTTTCAGTATCAGTCTCTCTATTTCATATGTTTTGTTTAGTATATATATGAATATATAACCCAAAACAAAACTGAATATATTACATTAATTAAAATAAATAGTCAGACTTAAATTGCATTTAATGAATATTTCCAAAAAACGTAACAGCTAGCCCATCAGGATTTGCACTCAGCAAATCTTGATCCAGGCACATCAAAATCTGTCCACGGATAATGCACATGATCAATCCATCAACGGATAATCCACACTGAACTTCAACGGATAAATCCATCAACGGATAATCCACACTGAACTTCAACAGATAAATCAACATTGTACTTCAACGGATATCCATCAACAGATACTGAATACTGTGCATCAACGGATGTTGCTTAACAAATTTTTACTGTTATACAGATTCAATATTCATCATAAAATAATATAATAAGTTTGTAAATATTTTAATTAAACATTAAGTAAAATTCATCTTTACTTAATCAATGTGGGACATAACCCACAAACCCATTTCAAACTACTAACTTCACCTCAATTTCTATATGGATTACATTAAGAAAATAACTTAGATTCAAATATGAAAGTTTAAGTGTTCATTACAAGGAACAACCTCCAACAATTAATTTTTAGAAATTACATCAAGAATATGTCTAAAACATGACTCAAACTTTTCATTTTCTAACAACTTCTAGGGGTGGCAATGTTTGAAATGTAAAGGCCCGCATCCATAAAAATAAGAGTAATTGAGATATTTAGAAGATACAAGTCAACAATTCATATGTATCAAATTGCTAATTTTTTAGACTAACATGTGATGAGTTGCTATGTGATGGGTTGTTGTGTCTGGTATACATTTGGTTGCTGGTTAGGATGTTATAAATGGTGAGTTAAATTCCATGGAGATCACTTTTTTTTAGGACCTTGGAGACCACTAATGTTCTGCAAGTAAAATATTGCATAAAAATATTGCAAAACATATTATTTTATAAATCATGCTCTCCAAATATTCCTATTTATTCAAAATTTTGAATATCATATATGTACTTCATGTAAAACATTACAAAAATATTTTATTCTGCAAAATATGTTAAGTTTGCAGAACATTCATTCAGCTTGCAGAACATAGACATTCTACTTATTAAACTTAAATGATTTTCAACAATTTTAATGAATTAGTGATACTTGTAAAACATACTTCACAACATAATATATTTTATAGTATTTTGATTGGAGAACATTTGTGGTTTCCAAGGTCTCCGATGAAAAAGTGGTCTTCATAGAATTTTCCTTTATAAATGGTATCAAAGTACTGCCCGGCCGCAAAATACAGAAGTACTATCAGGTTCCGTATATGTATTTGTGAGATCGACGTGTTGAGAGATTGACGAGTACGTGGATGTTAGTTAGTCCGTGATAGGGATAAATAAATTATGATAGCATGATTTATTTACTGCATTAATTGTACAAGGTGTGGACTGCTAGGCCCAATAAAAAGATATATGACATTCAGACCAGAAAGGTTAAGCCTGATGGACCAGATCAGTCCTGATGGAATAAAGAAGGCCCAAAAGCCCTGATTATTAATTAATTTAATAATTAATTAATAAGGAAAAAATCAGCTGTTGAGAAGAGTCCCGATAAGGATATAAATCCTTATAGATTAGCCTCAAGGGGACCTAAAAGGATAAGGAATCAGTTTCCTACTATCTAGGACTCCAAAGTCCATTCTAATTATGAGACTTGCCCACCAAGTCTCCTATACCAAGTCCAATTCAAGGACTCCCAACATCTATATAAGGGGCCTCACCCCATAAATCAGAACTATATTTTTTTGACTTGATCCTTGGCAATCAGCAAGGTACGTAGGCATCTTGTAAGGCAGATCGAGTCACGAAACACAAGAGCAGTCAAATCGAGCCTTGAAGCTCACGTTCCTTATTATTAAACACAGCAATCATATATATTAGTTAAAAATCCATAACATTTGGCGCCGTCTGTGGAAAAGCACAACAACAACCATGCCGAGAACACGGAGAACAATTAGAGCTCTAGAGGAAGGAACACCATCAGAGACAACCCAGGTGATTTCGTCAACCGTGGAGGTTCCTCCCCATTCAACTTATGCATCTACTCAGGGTGAAGCCCATATAGGGGCAACTCAACCTCAGCCACAAGGGACAACTCCCCCGACTATTCAAGGTACGAATCCTCAAGTTTAACAAGTACATATGCCTGTGAATTCTCGACCCGTCGGGTATGAATATTCAACTATAGTTACTACTAACCCCCCTTATGGGATGCCCCTTCACCCTGAGGTTGGAAGAAGCGGATATGCTGGGCGAAGCGAAGCACGAGGGCAGTCGCCCCCTATATACGAGGTTTGGGTCCTATTCCTGAGGATCGGGAATTTTCTGGTCCTTACATTGAGAGAGACTCCGAATCTTCGGATGATGAAGTGGCCCCGAGAAGGAGGTGTCCTGGAAAAGAGCCAGTGGCCGATGGAAGGCAACGCCCCCAAAGCACCCCAAGGGCGAATCCCCAAGAAGTGCAGGAAAGGATCAGGGCTCATGAGGCTGAAATCCAAAGGCTGAGGCGTGATTTGGAGGCTCACCAGGCCACCAGACCCCAGATACCTCCTAGGGAAAGAAATCCTCCTCCTGTCATAGACCTGGATGGCCCGGTACGAAGAAGGGCTGCTGTCCCAAGAACTGATCCAAGCAATCTCCTTCCCCTTGGAGATCCTGATGATCCAACTCCACCCTTCACAGAAGAGATAATGAATGCCCATATCTCAAGGAAATTCAAGATGCCCACTATCAAAGCCTATGATGGCACGGGAGACCACGCTAATCATGTTAGGACATTCTCTAATGCACTGCTGCTGCAACCCGTGAATGATGCTATAAAGTGTCGGGCCTTCCCTCAAACCCTGTCGGGTATGGCTCAAAGATGGTACAGTCGCCTGCCCCCAAACTCTATTGGATCGTTCAGAGAATTAAGTCAGGCTTTTATTAAGCAATTCATCAGTGGAAGAGTTCATGAGAAAAGTTCAGCATCTCTTATGAGTCTTGTACAGGGAGCTAAGGAATCCTTAAGAGATTACCTGAATCGTTTCACAAAGGAGGCTTTAAAAGTCCCGGACCTTGATGATAAGGTAGCCATGATAGCACTGCAACAAGGAACTAGGGACGAGTTTTTTAAGATGTCCTTGGCCAAACGTCCCCCTGAAAGCATGTTGCAGCTCCAAGAGAGGGCAGGGAAGTATATCAAGGTTGAAGAAAGTATGAGGAAGACCGTAGTAAGTAATGAGCCCACTGGAGGCAAGAAGCGGAAAACTGATTTAGAATATAATGCAAAGGACAAATATCCTAGAACCGAACAAAACCCTGATTCAACCCCCAAGAAGGGAGGACCTGGGCAAAAGTTCACTGAATACGCTAAGCTGAATGCTCCTAGAAGTCAGATTTTGATGGAGATTGAGAAAGATAGAGATATTCGCTAGCCTAAGCCCTTGAAGGCTGATCCCGCCAAGCTAGATAAGAGCAAGTATTGCAGGTTTCACAAAGATGTTGGCCATGACACCGATGAGTGTAGGCAATTGAAAGATGAAATTGAGTTTTTGATTCGAAAAGGAAGATTGAACAAGTATACTAGAGATGGAGGGGACAGAAATAATAATGGAAGGAAGAACTTTGAAGATCATAGGAGGGACCAAGATGATCAGGGGAGAAATCCCCAACCCAGAGGGCCGGTTATAAATGCGATTTTTGGAGGACCGCGACGCCCTCGAGGACCTGTGATAAACACGATCTTTGGAGGTCCAACTGCTGCTGGATTGTCCAAAAATTCCAGAAAGGCATATACTAGGGAGGTTATGCATATTGTTGGAGAAGCCCCGAAGAGGGCCAGGACAGAAGTAACATTGGCTTTTGATGATTCCGACCTAGAGGGTGTGAAGTTTCCCCATGACGACCCGCTGGTCATAACACCGATAATAGGAAATAGCCCGGTTAAGAGGGTCCTTGTGGATAATGGTGCTTCTGTGGATATCTTGATCCACGACACCTTTCTAAGGATGGGGTATAACGACTCTCAGTTGACACCAACCGACATGCCGATATATGGATTTGCTGGAGTAGAATGTCCTGTGGAAGGGATAATCAAATTGCCGACCACCATAGGTACGGAACCAAGGCAAGCAACGCAGATGCTGGATTTCGTGGTGGTAAAGGCTAGTTCAACTTATAATGCTATCATGGGGAGAACAGGGATACATGCCTTAAAATTTTTGCAAGGAAATAGTGATGTGTTTGCATGGTCAGCAGCTGATATGCCAGGCATAGACCCAGAGTTAATTACTCACAAGCTAAACGTAGATCCAAGCCGGAAGACAGTGAAACAAAAGAAAAGAAATTTTGCCCCGGAAAGGCAAAAGGCTATAAAACAGGAAGTAGAAAAGCTCTTAGAGGCTGGTTTCATTGAGGAGATTCAATTTCCGGAGTGGTTAGCAAACCCTGTAATGGTGAAGAAGGCTAATGGAAAGTGGAGGATGTGTATAGACTTCACTGATCTGAATGATGCATGCCCCAAAGACTGTTTTCCGCTGCCTAGAATTGATACTTTGATTGATGCCACTGCTGGACATGAGATGCTGAGTTTCATGGATGGATTTAGCGGATACAACCAGATCAAAATGCCTAAGGATGACATTCCAAAGGTATCATTTATCACTGACTTTGGTGTTTATTGTTATCTTGTTATGGTGTTTGGTCTCAAGAATGCAGGAGCCACCTATCAAAGGTTGGTAAATAAAATTTTTAAGGATCTTATTGGTAAGACTATGGAAGTCTATATTGATGACATGTTAGTCAAGAGTCTAGTAAAGACTGATCATATAGCCCATTTAAGGGAAGCTTTTGAGGTCCTGAGGTACCACAAGATGATGTTGAATCCTACGAAGTGTGCTTTCGGAGTAGGATCTGGAAAATTCTTGGGACTGATGGTCTCAAAGAGGGGAATTGAGGCTAACCCGGATAAAATAAAGGCAATCCTGGACATGGAACCACCAAAAACTGTTAAGGATGTTTAGAAGCTTACAGGAAGGGTTGCTGCGCTAGGACGATTCATCTCCAAGTCGGGGGACAAGTGTTTGTCATTCTTCAAGTCGCTAAAGAGCATCAAAGACTTTGTATGGAGTGAGGAAAACCAGAAGGCATTTGAAGAGTTAAAGAAGTATATGGCCCAGGCCCCGTTGTTGGCCAAGCCAGTTCTGAGTGAAGTTTTATTCTTGTACTTGGCTGTTTCAGAGAGCGCCTTGAGCGCGGTGTTGGTTAAGGAGGAGCTAAAAGTCCAGAAACCCGTGTATTATGTCAGCAAAATTCTGCATGGTGCTGAGTTGAATTATTTAACTATTGAGAAATTTGCTCTAGCCTTGGTAATGGCTTCAAGAAAACTGCGTCCTTACTTTCAGGCTCATCAGATTGAGGTGCTAACGAATCAACCACTGAGAAATATCATTCACAGTCCCAAGGCAAGTGGGAGATTGATTAAGTGGGCACTAGAGTTGGGAGAGTTCGATCTCAAGTATAAGCCACGTACGGCCATAAAAGCCCAGGCACTAGCGGACTTCGTGGTGGAATGTACCATACCCAACCAAGAAGTCGGGGGCAGGAAGATACCATACCTCAAGACAAGGGAGTCGATAAGGGGGACAGAGAGAAGGATGATAAGGAGAAAGAATATTGGGTGCTCTATTTTGATGGAGCATCAAAAACAAATTCCAGTGGAGTAGGGTTGGTTTTGCAAAGTCCTGATGGGTTCTTAATTGAGTATGCTATGAAGCTAGACTTCCCCAACCACAAACAATGAGGCAGAGTATGAAGCCCTAATAGCTGGCCTTGGTCTAGCTGGGACACTTAGAGTCAAAAACTTAAAGGTCCGTGGAGACTCAAAGCTGATCATATCCCAGGTAAAGGGAGAATTTGAGGCAAGGGATGATACGATGGCTAAGTATGTCCTCCTAGTAAGGGCTGTGATGACCCAATTTAATGAATGCCATGTTGAACACATTCCAAGGGAAGAAAATGCTAAAGCAGATGCGCTATCAAAGTTTGCTTCATCTGAGATAGAAGAAAGTTCAGGAAGTGTGTACTTCCGTGTTTTGAAAACACGAAGCATAGATGTTAAGGTTGTGGCTCCTATAGGCCTGGGGACATCCTGTATTGATCCCATTAAGGCTCATATTCAAACCGGTTGGTTGCCAAGCGATGTAACTGAAGCACGGAAGTTAATTGTTTGGGCACTAAGGTACTCTTTGATAGATGGGATTCTTTACAAAAGATCTTTCGTGGTTCCCTACTTGAGGTGTCTCAGGCCCGATGAGGCACGTTTGGCTCTTGAAGAAGTGCATGAAGGTATTTGTGGACAACACTTGGGGGGCAGGGCCTTGGCTCATAAGATAACTCGTTTAGGTTTTTATTGGTCAGAAATGATGGCTGATGCCAAAGAATACGTGAAGAAATGTGACCGCTGTCAGAAGCATGCACCTGTTGTTAGACAACCCCCCGAGATGCTGACCTCTATCAACTCGCCCATTCCTTTTGCTATGTGGGGAATGGATATTTTGGGGCCTTTTCCCATGGCCACAGCATAAAGGAAGTTTTTGATTGTAGCCATTGATTATTTCACCAAGTGGATCGAAGCCAAACCCTTGGCCAAGATCACAACTAAGCAGGTTGCACAATTCCTGTGGGAAAACATTATGTGCCGGTATGGAATTCCCCGTATCCTCGTCACTGACAATGGAATACAATTCAACAATGAGGAATTCAAGAAGTATTGTGAAGAAAATAAAATTGAGTTACGGTTCACCTCTGTGGCTCACCCGCAAGCTAATGGGCAAGCGGAGGTAGCAAATCGGATAATCCTGGATGGACTAAAGAAAAGGATCGAGAAGTCAAGAAATAATTGGGTGGATGAGATACTTCCCATATTATGGGCCTATAGGACTACCTATAGAGTCACGACAGAAGCAACTCCTTTCATGTTGGCATATGGGGCAGAAGGAGTAGTTCCCGTGGAGATATCACATTCCTCTCCAAGGATTCAGGCTTTCAATGCTGAAGAAAATGAGGAAGGGCAGAGGTTAGCCCTGGATCTAATTGATGAAGTGCGAGATGAGGCACATGCAAAGATAGTGGAATACCAAAAAAGAGCTTCATTTTATTACAACCTAAGGGTTAAAGAGAGATTCTTCAAGCAAGGAGATTTGGTATTAAGGAAAGTGGAAGCTTCTGGTGTAGGACAGAAAGGAAAACTAGCCCCAAATTGGGAAGGGCCGTACAGAGTCAAGAGCGTTCAGGGTAGAGGAACCTACAAGCTGGAGAGTATGGAGGGTTTTGAAGTCCCGAGAACCTGGCACACACAAAACCTGAAGGTTTACTACGTGTAAGATAGGCGAAGTACGATTCTCACTTGTTATTGTGATAAGTAGGTTTAAAAGCACCTTGAAGCTTTGCTTGCGTAGGATTTTATATTCCAGTAGAATTTACATTGTCTAGTTATTGTTGATTAGGGTCGAACCCATGCTGTGTAAGGTTTTGGAGAACCAGACTTCATATTAAAGAGTTTGAAATTATTTCAATCTAAGGATGTTTAAAGTTCAAATGTATATTAAGATTGTAAAGTTAAAATAGAAAGAGGCAAGAAAAGCAACATATAAAATATAACCCCGAAGGGTAACAAGTTCAAAAAAGCAACATATGAAATATAACCCCGAAGGGTAACAAGTTCTGATATGAATAAAGTTCAAAAAAAAGATATACAAAAAAAAACTTAGGCCTTGGAAGGCTGAGATTCCTCGGAACCACTATCCGAAGTCTCCTCGGATGTTTCAGTCGTTCCTTCGGACGTCTCGGTCGTCCCCTCCGAAGTCCTTGTAGAGGTTCCCTCTGCGGGAGATGCTGGCTGTTGAGGCACTGCTCTTGGAGGCTCTTCCACCCTGGCCTTCTTAGTGACAGGCTCAAACTCCTCTTCGGAAGAATGTTCCTCCTCTCCGTCCTTGATCATATCAACAAGCTTCTCAGTAATACTCCCGAGCTCTGGAACTCGCACAGGGCAAGGAAAGGAGGACTGCTCGAGGACTTCTGGAAATTTATCTTGTATGGCCTCCACAGCAGCATCCCAGCCTTCTTTATAGCTAACTGGGTGCAGGAGGGCATCGTGCTCCACCATCAAGTCCTTGAACTCCTGGGTGTCCATCCATCCGTCAAAGGCTTTATCCTTCTGTGCCTTCAAGATAACATTTTCAGCCCGGGCCGTTTCTAGGTCAGAAGTGGAAGAGGCCAGTTGAGCTTCAAGGGCCTCTATTCTCTGGTTGGCCTCCTCCAACTTCTTGTTAGTGTCCTCCAGGCCAACCTTCTAAGCCTTAGCTTGGTGAATCGCCCCTTGAAAATGGGCGTTAGCCTACAAAAGAAGCAGCAAAAGTATGAGAAAGGAAACGTGAAAAGGCAAGTATAAAAGGCAATAGGAAAAGGACATACCGTCGCTAAAGCCTGGGCTCCGAAAAGCTCATTCCCCTCTAAGTCCTGTTGAAGGACAAAATCTTGATAGTCCACCGGGGAGATGGAGTGCTTAGACCATTCCTTGGACAGGGCCGTGCTGCCCAATATTAAATCCTTGCCCCGGATCCCCCAAGCAGGTTGAAAATAGGCCCCTGGCCTCTGCTTGGTGCGCAAAACCTGGCTGGGGCCTTCCTCGCCCGGTTCCATTGCTTGAAGGAGGAACTCAGGGAATCGGTCACCAAGGCGTGGGTCTTTAAAGACCTTTCCAGCCCTCTTCATCCTGGTTGTCTCCAGGTCTTTAGGCTTGGTAGCCTCCTCAATCTTCTCAGCCACTGCAACAAGCAAAGTTGAAAACTCAGCAGAATAGAAAATGAAATAAAGAAAAGAGAGCGAGATATAAGGGAGGAAACTTACTTTTCTTAGGGACGGGAGAGAGGTCGCGTTCTACAAGAACGGACTCCCGGATAAGATCCCAAGAATGGGAAGTCCCATTATCTTGTGTAAGGAGGTTGAAAGCTCTAGCCTCCTCCTCAGACAAAGTTATGTCATTTGGGCTCCCATCGATGGCAAGCCCGAAGCACGATCGAAACAGGGTGCCCCAATCTCCACCCTCCCAAACAATGAACAAAAAATCTTTCTTCCACCCCAAGTTGTTGTCAGGGATGGACTTCCCATTCACTATATGGGGAATAGTGGGGCGCTGGTTTAGAGAAACCCAACCCGGACTTTTATCAAGGCTATTTTTGAACTGGAAAATTTTCCTGAAAACAACAACAGAAGTAGGGACCTTGTGCTTGGCACATTGTGACAGGTAGCACAGAATAAGCCTCCAGGAGTTGGGGGGGAGTTGGCAAGGGCTGACGCCCACATCAGCCAGTAACAAGGGAATGAACGGATGAAAAGGGAGTCTGATACCTGCCCTTAGAGTATCCCTATAGATGCATAGTGCGTCCTTTTTCCACTGGCAGGCCCTGTCGGCCAGACCCGCAAGAACCAGCTTAAAAGGCTCCTTGATTTTGAAGCAGCTGCTCAACTTCTCCAGCTCCTTGGGATCCCGTAAAGCACTAATATGATCGTGCGCGTCCAGATGCGCATCAGACGGGTACTCGTCCCCTCGAGTGTTGATCATGTCGATTAAGGAAGTATACCTCGAACGAATAGGAAATTCGTTGGACTTTCTAGCCACGTTCATCTTGGCCAGGCGAGTCATTTTTTTGTCATCCATCTAAAAAAAGAAAGGGGCACGTAAACAGGCTATCTTAAAACGGCACACAATGGAAAAATAGATACGAAAAGCAAAGGGAGGAATTTTACCTGAAGAAGCACTCCTGAAAAAGGCTTTGAGCTCCGACTTGCTGTTATTGCTCTGAGAATCTTAGCAGGAGGAGAAAGAAGAAAACTTAGAAATGAGAAGGTGAGGAGTAGTAGCCTTTCCTCATTCCTTTATATAAGAGGAAAAGGAAGTTGAAGGGACGAAAGCCCATTAAGGACAAAGGCCCATAGGAAAAAGCCCAGAAAAAGGAATATTCCAGAATATTCCTAGGAATTTTAGAGCATTCTAAACAGGGTGTATTAAGCCCAGATCAATATTAAGCCCAATAAAGAGGCCCAGTAATATTTGGTAAAGCCCAATAAGAGGGGCCCAGTAATATTTGGTAAAGCCCAATAAGAGGGGCCCAGTAATATTTGGTAAAGCCCAATAAGAGGGGCCCAGTACTATTTGAAAAAGCCCAATAGAGAAAACCAGGCCCAAATCCAATTAGGATTTGGAAAATTCAATTTTAGCCCTAAAAGATGTAAGGCCCAATGGAGAAGGCTAGAAAAAGACCAGAATCCAGGTTGAGATCCAGGTCGTGAATCCTGCCCGAAATCTTTCGAGCAGACACCTGAAAATAACGTGTAATAAAGACCAGAATCCAGGTCGAAATCCAGGTCGTGAATCCTGCCCAAAATCTTTCGAGCAGACACCCGAAAATAGCTGGAATAACGGGACTGAATTAAGGTCGAAACTTCGACCAGGAATGAGGTCGAATAAACCAAGCATCTTTTCAAAAATGGGGATTAAAAACCCAGGTCGAAGTTCGACTAGGATCCTGGTCGAATTCTAGGTTGTGGATCCTAGTTGAAATCCTTCGACCAGGAAGCAAGAGAATCAAAGAATTTTCGAACAGGATTCAGGTCGAAATTTCGACTAGAATCCTGGTCGAAATTTCGACTAGAATCCTGGTCGAAATCCTAGTCGAGGCTCAAGACCAGGAGCTGAAAAGTGGGGGAGTTTTCGACCTAGATCCAGGTCGAAAGTTCGACTAGGATCCTGGTCGAATTCCAGGTCGTGGATCCTAGTCGAATTCTTTCGACCAGGATGGCAAGGCTGACCCCTATTTCGACTAGGATCCAGGTCGAAATTTCGACTAGGATCCTGGTCGAAAAAGGGCTGGAAATCTGAAAAATCCCAGAAAATTGGGAAAAATCCCAGAAAAATTGGGAAAAATCCCAGAAAATTAGGGAAAATCCAGAAAATTAGAGAAAAATCCCGGAAATAAGGGAAAAATTCCTGGAAATTAAGATAATTTCTGAATAAAAGGAAAATTCATTGTAAATGTGTAGGTCGCTCCACACTTTACGGAAAAACGAAACCCTGTAAGGGAACGAATAGACATAACTTCTGCGAAACCTAGTCAATGTTTCCCAAAAGTTGGGGGGCAAATGATAGGGATAAATAAATTATGATAGCATGATTTATTTACTGCATTAATTGTACAAGGTGTGGACTGCTAGGCCCAATAAAAAGATATATGACATTCAGACCAGAAAGGTTAAGCCTGATGGACCAGATCAGTCCTGATGGAATAAAGAAGGCCCAAAAGCCCTGATTATTAATTAATTTCGTAATTAATTAATAAGGGAAAAATCAGCTGTTGAGAAGAGTCCCGATAAGGATATAAATCCTTATAGATTAGCCTCAAGGGGACCTAAAAGGATAAGGAATCAGTTTCCTACTATCTAGGACTCCAAAGTCCATTCTAATTATGAGACTTGCCCACCAAGTCTCCTATACCAAGTCCAATTCAAGGACTCCCAACATCTATATAAGGGGCCTCACCCCACAAATCAGAACTACGTTTTTTTGACTTGATCCTTGGCAATCAGCAAGGTACGTAGGCATCTTGTAAGGCAGATCGAGTCACGAAACACAAGAGCAGTCAAATCGAGCCTTGAAACTCACGTTCCTTATTATTAAACACAACAATCATATTTATTAGTTAAAAATCCATAACAGTCCGAAAAAATTAGAAATTTAGTACACATTAGTTATTAGTTATTAACTTATATTTATAAAAGGTCTAACTTGTATCTATAAAAATCCCCACGCGACTCAAGAGATACAATCGATTGCGGGACTTGGTGTTATAAAGATCCCCGTTACTTTTATTCTTATAATTTTATCCATTACTTTTATTCTTATAATTTTATCAATGGGGGATGTTACATGAAATATCTCCGTAAATTTACAAGATGAACCTTGGAATTGATACAACGTGACTCAGAAGATGTAAACAACATTCGACATGCAACTCTGAATGCATTTGAAATTTCTGGAAATACTTCGAAATGCACATGGCAGGTATAAATGACAATGAGATGGATGTTTTACTGGTGCATTGGTTATGGCGGTATCCGCAATGTCCAGTTTTCTAGAATTTGTTGATTAATCGGGATCAATTGTTGTTTTGTAATAAATTGAATTGATTAGGTAAAAATTGGGTTAAAAATCATTTTTATGAAAATTGGCAAAAATCGGATTAATCGATAAAAAAAATTGGCCTTATTGGTAAAAATTTGAAAAATACTGAGAAAAATCAGAAAATTAAAAAAATTATAAATTTGTAAAAAAATTAAGAAATATAATAATCTCGTATAAATGTTTATTATTTTAAATGATTAAATAATAAACTTTCCTAATTTTTCATCTCGAATTATCTCAATTCATAATTTAGATTTTAAGAATTATATTTACTTTAATAATATTTCATATTTATAATTTATTTGTATAAATTATAAAAATTATATGTAAAATCAAAATAGTAAAATGGTTACATGTATTTTGAATAACAAATAAAAATAATATTAAAATTAACTCCGATAACCCGATTAATCATTCCGATTAATTCTTATTTTCTCCGATTAATACCTGGATGGTGCCTTAATCGAATAAATCCGATTCCGGCTTGCTTGAACATTACATCACCCCTATTCAAGTTGAAGGGATTTGTGTTGTATATAAAAAGCAGAAAATCATAAAGAAGCATCTACACCATCATGTGAACATTACATTACACCTATTCAAGTAATCAAGTTCGCGTTTTGCGCTTTGATCCTCATATAATTTTGTTTCAACTTTCAGGTGACATATTGTATAGAATTGGAATTGTATCCCTCCTGTATGGACTTCATTAATGGGATTATAACTTATAAATCGTTATTCGCGTTGTGATTACTTATGGTTATTACATCATTGGGGCGAATGATTGAAATTAGCCGAACATCAAAAAATCAAACAAATTACTTCTTAAAGATCGAGAGTTTCACCTTCAGGCCGTAGGAGGAATTACGCCAGTGAATTCAAAGTTCCAAGATATATTAGTGCCTAACAGCAACAAGTACAAAAAAGAAAATTACAGTTAAGCTACCATACAAACTAACAATTATATTAACATCGATCTAAATAAGTAAATCATAAATTAAAGTCATCCTCATCATCAAAAGATCCCTCATTGAACCATCCTAAACTAAATTCATCCCAAGAAGATCGCTCACTGAATCATCAAATTATAAAGCCTTCATGCACAGAGAGTGCTGGACAAACTTAGTATTTTAGACTAAGTTGTAAATCATTTTGAAACTCTATATGAGTGACACACATTATGTGTTAGTGGTGTGTATTTATTGGAACGTATTCTCCTCTTCGAGGGGATTCCAACGCATATTTACACGCTCAAAATGAGTAAAAGGTGAATGAGAACTGATGTTCCAAAGTTTTACCTTTTAATTTGAAAAATGGTTTTGTACCACATCGAGAGTAGCACAAACCTATTCCTTAGTTTTTCTGATAAACACCATGTACCACATTGAAAAGAAAAACAAGTCCTTTCAAGTCTCTCTTTATAAATAGAGTCTTAGGGTATCAATTTTATTAAGTCAAGGGAATAAGAGTCATCTCTTTCATTCTCGATCTCTTTAGTCTTAAATTTTTTCCAATATTCCGGTGATAGTTTTCGGGCTTAGTTCAAGTTCACTGAGAGTATATTCGATCTATCGATTATACTGGTATCTCGTTTTATCCTGGGAGGCTATCGACTCGCACATGCGGTGAGAGGCGAAATAGCTTTAAGGAGACAGTTTCAACTGATACATCTGTATCTGCTTGTTTTGTTGAGTAACAGATCGATGGAGAACCAAACTGTGAACGATCTGATGAACATGACGGCTAATCCCAACGCACAGATCACTGGATCTGATGGGGTTCACCAGCAGCCGATTAACCATAACACACAGATCGTATGATCTGATGGGGGTCAAACGCCTGTTGGACATGTGCCTTTAGGACATGTGCCTGTGGGACACACTGTCATTGGACAGTTTAGTGTTCCTCTTGGACATATATCGGCAGGATTCACTCCTCCGATCATACCTGCGGTGCCTACTGGTGTACATACACCTGTAGTTCAGACGCACGTACCATCTGTTCCACCTGTGGTTCCTGCTGCACCTGTTATGCCAACTGTGCCTGCTGCACATGCTGAAAAACCTGAGAAGTTCAACGGAACGAACCTCAAACGTTGGCAACAAAAGATGCACTTTTATCTGACCATGTTGCATATGGATCGCTTCCTTAAGGAAGAACCACCGTTGCTCACTGCTGAGAGTAACATGCAGACTGTGTATGCTGCTGATGCTTGGAAGCACTCCGACTACATCTGTCGGAACTATGTGTTAAATTGTTTGTCTGACTCGTTGTATAACGTATACAACGCGAAGCCAACATCTAAGGTCTTATGGGAGTCACTTGACCATAAGTATAAAACCGAGGACGCTGGGGGCAAAGAAGTGGATTGTTGGCTGCTTTCTTGATTATAAGATGGCAGACTCTAAGACTGTGGTCAGTCAGGTGTAGGAACTGCAGGTGATCATTCATGACATTCATGCTGAGGGAATGGTCATAAGTGAGTCTTTCCAAGTTGCTGTTGTTATTGAAAAGCTTCCACCTGGATGGAAAGATTTCAAGAACTACCTTTAGCACAAGCGAAAGGAGATGTCTATGGAGGATCTTATTGTTAGACTTCGTATTGAAGAAGACAACAGAGGGTCCGAGAAGAAAGTTAATGTTGTCACTGAGAAGGCAAACATGGTGGAGCATGCTCAAAGCTCCAAGCCCAAGAAGACTAATTCTAGTAAAGGGGCAAAGCTGGAACCCAAAGGAGGGATTTCGAAATCGAAATTTCAGGGGAAGTGCTACAACTGTGATAAAGTTGGTCATAGGTCTTCTGACTGCAAGAAGCCCAAGAAGCCCAACAAGAAGAAAGAAGCAAACATGGTAGAGAATATCTCCAAGGAGATGGGTGATATAGACCTCTGTGCTACGGTCTCTGAAGTGAACCTGGTCGGTTCTAATCCACGTGAATGGTGGATTGATACTGGTGCTACTAGGCATGTTTGCTCAGACAAGGCGATTTTCTCTAGCCTCAAAGCTTCCGATGCTGGTGAGAAGCTCTACATGGAAAATTCAGCAACTTCTACCATTGAGGGTGAAGGCACGGTGATCCTGAAGATGACCTCTGGGAAGAATCTGACTTTGAAGAATGTACTTTATGTGCCTGATATTCGCAAGAACCTTGTGTCTGGTTCTCTGTTGAGTAAGCATGGCTTTCGCATTGTAATAGAGTCAGATAAAGTTATTTTGTCTAAGAATGATATGTTTGTAGGCAAGGGTTATTTAACCGATGGGCTTTTTAAGCTCAATGTAATGTCCGTTAAGGACAATAATGAAATGAAGAATTCTTCTGCTTACTTGCTTGAGTTTCCTAATTTATGGCATGCTAGATTAGGACATGTAAATTATGACACTTTATGACGTTTAAGTGCAAAAGAATACATACCTGAACTTACTATCGATTCAAAACATAAGTGTGAGACTTGTATTGAGGCAAAATTAACGAGATCATCATTTAAACATGTGGAAAGGAACACCAAAGTGCTAGACCTAATACATAGCGACATATGTGATTTAAAATTCGCTCCAACAAGAGGAGGAAACAAGTATTTTATTACATTCATTGATGATTGTACAAAATACTGCTATGTATATTTGTTGTAAAGCAAAGACGAAGCTATAGATAAATTTAAAATCTATAAGGAAGAAGTTGAGACACAACAGACTGAGAAAATCAAAATGATACGAAGTGATCGTGGAGGTGAATATGTTGAACCATTTGGGGTCACAACATGGTATAATCCATGAGGTCATCGCACCATACTCCCCTCAGTCAAATGGTGTGGCTGAAAGGAAGAATCGCACTCTGAAAGAGATGATGAATGCGATGTTGATAAGCTCTGGGCTTCCACAATCGATGTGGGGAGAAGCCATCTTAAGCGCAAATAATATTTTAAATATTATGATGCACAAGAATAAGGATGTAAGTCCTTATGAAATGTGGAAGAAAAAGAAACTAAGTTACCAACACTTAAAGTGTGGGGGTGCCTTGCAAAGAAGTTGAAGATAGGTCCTAAGACTGTGGATTGTATCTTCATCGGATATACTCCACACAGTACTGCATATCGGTTTCTTGTTCATTAATCCAAGATTCCTGATATTCAAAAGAATACCATTATGGAATCAAGGAATGCCTCATTCTTTGAGACGTTGTTTCCCTGTAATCCAGGAAACCAACAACCTACGACGTCTAAACGATCTCATGAGTCTGTAGATGATGATATTGAGAGTGACGAAAGTAAAGACGAAAATGTGGGGGTAGTGAGAAGGAGCAAAAAACAACGAACGGAGAAATCCTATGGGTCTGATTTTATGACCTATTTGCTCGAAGAAGGTGACCCAAAAACCTATAAGGAGGCGGTTACCTCACCTGATGGGCCTATGTGGAAAGAGGCCATCAAGAATGAAGTTGATTCAATTATGCATAATCATACTTGGGAATTATTGGACTTGCCAACTGGTTGCAAACCTTTAGGTAGCAAGTGGGTTTTCAAGAAGAAGTTGAAAACTGATGGCACTATTGATAAGTATAAGGCCAGACTTGTGATTAAAGGATACAAGCAACAAAAAGGCCTTGATTACTTTGATACATACTCTCCTGTAACGAGAATAACATCCATAAGGATGATGTTTGCTATTACTGCAATGCGTAATCTAACTGTACATCAAATGGATGTGAAAACAACTTTCCTAAATGGAGACATAGATGAGGAAATCTATATGGAACAACCTGAAGGGTTTGTTGTCCCAGGACAAGAAAGAAAAGTCTGTAGATTGGTGAAATCATTGTATAATTTGAAGCAAGCGCCTATGAAATGGCATGAAAAATTTGATGAGGTTGTGCTAGCAAATGGCTTCAAAATTAATGATTGTGATAGCTGTGCCTATTACAAGGATAACGAGAGCGGCTATGTCATGATGACACTATATGTAGATGATCTACTTATTGCCGGAAGCAATGATAAAGTGATCAAATCTACCAAGGATATGTTGAAATCAAGATTCGACATGAAAGATATGGGACTAGCAAATGTAATTCTAGGAATTCAAATTTCTAGAACATCAGAGGGTCTCGCATTAAGTCAACCACATTATGTTGACAAGATCCTTGAGAAGTTTCTTAAGGATGACTTTGAGAAAGCTAGGACACCTGTGGATATGACTTTGCACCTATCTAAGAAAAAAAGTGTAGCTGTTTCCCAATTGGAATACTCGAGGATAATTGGTAGTCTGATGTACCTCATGAGTTGTACAAGACCAGACATTGCATACTCAATTAGCAAGTTGAGTAGTTTTACGAGTAATCCGGGAGCTGATCACTGGAAAGCGATCATAAGGGTACTAAGGTACTTGAGGGGAACTCGAGACTATGGACTGCACTATGGAAGATATCCAGCAGTATTAGAAGGATATACTGACGCAAACTGGATATATAGCAAGAAAGCACTTAAGTCTACGAGTGGCTATATGTTTACATTAGCTGGAGCGGCAATATCATGGAAATCCTCAAAACAAACGGTGATAACTCATTCCACGATGGAAGCTGAGTTTGTGGCACTAGATAAATGCGCCGAAGAGGCTGAATATCTACGTCAGTTTCTGGAGGATATTCCAAGATGACCAAAGCCTGTAACTGCAATAGGGATTCACTGTGATAGTGAATCCGCTATTGGCAGAGCACAGAGCACGATGTATAATGAAAAGTCTCGTCATATACGATGACGACACAGTTCCATTAGATAATTGATCTCAACCGGAATTATCACTATTGACTATATACCGTCAAAAGATAATATTACGGATCCACTAACTAAAGGGTTATCAAGAGAAGTGGTTGAGATATCATCGAGAGGGATGGGCCTTAAGCCTATTGCTTAACGGCATCATGGTGGACACCCAACCATTGCTGACTGGAGATCCCAGGAACTTGGTTCAATGGAACAACTAAATCATGATGACCAAATCACTGTGGGGGTAACCCCTGGCCTGTTCCTATGATGAGGAAACAGTGAGCCCCGTAAGGTACGAGGTTAAACTTTGAGCTTTTAATGATCTTTGACGAATACATGGAGTTCAGGAGTGAACACATGGAATTCAGTTGAGTAAACACGGGTTACTCTATAAGATACAGATCACCTATGTGGGAGAGAAGTGGGGCCGCTTCAAAGGAGAATTGCGAGGCACAATTCTTTAGAAACTCCTGCAGAACCAGGACGATGTTCCATGGCCAAAATGGACATAATCATGAGGACTGAATGAGTCAGGAAAGATATAGTGATGAGTATGTCATCGTTTACACAAACGGTCGAACAGTTCAAGGACATCGCGTCATACTGTCTACTAGTAAAGTCGATATACTTATTCGAGCGAAGGTTCAAGGAGCATTCTCTACCTGTCATATGCTATATCTGACCGCCAGAACTATCACCAAGTCAAGCTCCGCGTCTGTCTGCCTATGTGGTGTGTGCTACTGGACCATCAATCTCATTTGTGGGGGATTGTTGGACAAACTTAGTATTTTAGACTAAGTTGTGAATCATTTTGATATGAGTGAGACACATTTTGTGTTAGTGGTGTGTATTTATTGGAACGTATTCTCCTCTTCGAGGGGATTCCAACGCATATTTACACGCTTCAAATCCATATCAGCCATCAGTGTTATTTATTTATTTTTCACTTATACTAATAACAGGAACGGATGATAAAGTTCAGCTATGAAAGATAACTTTAACGAAGTGCATATACAGGTATCCAAATGTACTTGTATTAAACTAAATCAAATTAAAAGAAAAAATTAAGGAAAATAAACATTAAATTAACTCCTAATATCGGACTAAAAGAGACCACGTAATATCACCATCAAAATATAAAGTGATACAGCAATAATATACTTTTATATTGGAATATGCAATAACCTACCTGAAGATGGTGTCCGATAATTGCTTAGACACCACAGTTGCTACCTCAGCAGGCCTCCCTGGTCTAACAATTGGAGAACAAACTGGAGGCATGTGAAAAGCAATGGCTGGAACAGAACATAACTTAGTTAAATATCCTATAGTAAAATAAGAAACAACAACGAATCAAATATAGTAAGAAATTGAATACTTATACAGCCTTCTTCGGGTGATTCAGTTGTTGGTGTCATCACTTCCAATTTAATTGCAGCAATCATTGTCTGCCCAAGAACACAGGTAAATGAGGAAATTTGTCACCACGAGAATGCATTATAAGGTTTAAGAGTTACACCAGTGCATAATGTGTTCAAAAGATATCATTTGGACTCCATGATTAACTAATCATAATAGAGAATGTGATAGAAGTAATAACACTTACAGTGAAGCCTATCTTTGCAAGCGCTGATCCATCACAGATGCCACAACTCCTGATTCAAATATACAGTATCTTTACCTCAATTCAACTTTTCATCAAACACCAGTGAACATATTAAAACACGAGTATAACTAACCTAGTTCTAAGAACGTCTTTCTAGCTTGTCCAAGTGACCTGGCATCAGATCTTATAGATTCATAGATGTGGCGCTCATGAAACCGCAAAGGGAATAGCTGTCTAAAAGCATCTACTTCCATCTCCGAAGACAAGTCACTAAAATCATTCACAGCACTCATTCTATTAAACTTTTACGGCCAGAAATCCAGAAATTAACAATAGATCATCAATATGAAAGAGTTATTGTGCTTAAAACTTAAAAGTGAATGTGGGGGATAAATTACAGCACACGAAATATAGACCATGATTCAAATTAAAAAGTGTGATTGCACTCTTTGGTGTTACTTAACAGTTGATGTGTTAGCATGTAACAAACTAACAGTAAGAGAACATTCTGTGGAGTTCATATAAATTGCAGCATAAATATGTAAGTTTCCAATTTCCAATTCTGTACGATTCAGTCCCCTCCTTCCAAAAACACCAAATAATCCATTTTTACAAAATCGATGCTTTTTTACTCCGACTACCACCTAGGAACCGATTAATCGTTTAAAACACTTGTGGTGAGTTATGTTGAAAAATATGGGTATAAGTCCCATATTGGTAAGTTATATTTTTGAGCATTATGACTAAAAGATGTGTGAGATATGATGATATTCTCTTAATAATGGAAATTATTATTTTCCATTAGAATTTGGCTCAAATATTATGGCATAAATTAATTTGATTTTGTTTCATATTAATTGATATGGTGTATGTCTTGATATATTTAATCTGATTCTGTTTCAGATTATTTACGGAATAGAGTAGCTTACAAGTATTACATCGATTCCATAATTAATGATATTTAATTATGGAAAAGAGTAGCGCACAAGTCTATCTATACCTATATAAACACCTCTAAGGCGTTAGGGTTAGACACACCAAAAACATATTCGCCTTTAAACACAAAACTCTCTCTCTCTCGGTGATAGTTTCGTACCCGTTCAAGCTCGCTGAAGGTGCTCGTTATCCGTAACGCCGCCGCTACCTCGTTTTATCCTGGGAGGCTATCGACTCGCACATACGGTGAGAGGCGAAATAGCTTTAAGGAGACAGTTTCAACTGGACTCGAGGATCTTTCTTCTATTTATATCTTTTCTTCCTCCGTTTGATTTCGTTTACTCACACACACATTTGTTTGATTATATGTATTAATCGCAGATTGTATTCACAATCTTAAAGCTATTTCTTTTATATACATATGTGACTGATACATCTGTATCTGCTTGTTTTGTTGAGTAACAGATCGATGGAGAATCAAACTATGAACGATTCGATGAACATGATGGATGATCCCAACGCACAGATCACTGGATCAGATGGGGTTCACCAGCAGCCAATTAACCCTAACACACGGATCGTACGATCTGATGGGGGTCAAACGCCTGTTGGACATGTGCCTTCGGGACATGTGCCTGTGGGACACACTATCATTGGACAGTTTAGTGTTCCTCTTGGACATATATCGACAGGATTCACTCCTCCGATCATACCTGCGGTGCCTACTGGTGTGCATACACCTGTAGTACAGACGCACGTACCATCTGTTCCACCTGTGGTGCCTGCTGCACCTGTTATACCAACTTTGCCTGCTGCACATGCTAAAAAACCTGAGAAGTTCAACGGAACGAACTTCAAACGTTGGCAACAAAAGATGCACTTTTATCTGACCACGTTGCATATGGATTGCTTCCTTAAGGAAGAACCACCGTTGCTCACTGCTGAGAGTAAAATGCAGACTGTGTATGCTGCTGATGCTTGGAAGCACTCCGACTACATCTGTCGGAACTATGTGTTAAATTGTTTGTCTGACCCGTTGTATAACGTATACAACGTGAAGCCAACAGCTAAGATCTTATGGGAGTCACTTGACCATAAGTATAAAACCGAGGACGCTGGGGCAAAGAAGTGGATTGTTGGCTGCTTTCTTGATTATAAGATGGCAGACTCTAAGACTGTGGTCAGTCAGGTACAGGAACTGCAGGTGATCATTCATGACATTCATGCTGGGGGAATGGTCATAAGTGAGTCTTTCCAAGTTGCTGCTGTTATTGAAAAGCTTCCACCTGGATGGAAAGATTTCAAGAACTACCTTAAGCACAAGCGAAAGGAGATGTCTATGGAGGATCTTATCGTTAGACTTCGTATTGAAGAAGACAACAGAGGGTCCGAGAAGAAAGTTAATGTTGCCACTGAGAAGGCAAACATGGTGGAGCATGCTCAAAGCTCCAAGCCCAAGAAGACTAATTCTAGTAAAGGGGCAAAGCTGGCACCCAAAGGAGGGATTTCGAAGTAAAAATTTCAGGGGAAGTGCTACAACTGTGATAAAGTTGGTCATAGGTCTTCTGACTGCAAGAAGCTCAACAAGAAGAAAGAAGCAAACATGGTAGAGAATATCTCCAAGGATATGGGTGATATAGACCTCTGTGCTACGGTCTCTGAAGTGAATCTGGTCGGTTCTAATCCACGTGAATGGTGGATTGATACTGGTGCTACTAGGCATGTTTGCTCAGACAAGGCGATTTTCTCTAGCCTCAAAGCTTCTAATGCTGGTGAGAAGCTCTACATGGGGAATTCAGCAACTTCTACCATTGAGGGTGAAGGCATGGTGATCCTGAAGATGACCTCTGGGAAGAATCTGACTTTGAAGAATGTACTTTATGTGCCTGATATTCGAAAGAACCTTATGTCTGGTTCTCTGTTGAGTAAGCATGGCTTTCGCATTGTAATAGAGTCAGATAAAGTAATTTTGTCTAAGAGTGGTATGTTTGTAGGCAAGGGTTATTTAACCGATGGGCTTTTTAAGCTCAATGTAATGTCCGTTAAGCACGACAATGAAATGAAGAATTCTTCTGCTTACTTGCTTGAGTCTCCTAATTTATGGCATGCTAGATTAGGACATGTAAATTATGACACTTTACGACGTTTAAGTGCAAAAGAATACATACCTAAACTTACTATCGATTCAAAACATAAGTGTGAGACTTGTGTTGAGGCAAAATTAACGCGATCATTATTTAAACGTGTGGAAAGGAACACCAAAGTGCTAGACCTAATACATAGCGACATATGTGATTTAAAATTCGCTCCAACAAGAGGAGGAAACAAGTATTTTATTACATTCATTGATGATTGTACAAAATACTGCTATGTATATTTGTTGAAAAGGAAAGACGAAGCTATAGATAAATTTAAAATCTATAAGGAAGAAGTTGAGACACAACAGACTGAGAAAATTAAAGCGATACGAAGTGATCGTGGAGGTGAATATGTTGAACCATTTGGAGAATTCTATTCACAATATGGTATAATCCATGAGGTCACTGCACCATACTCCCCTCAGTCAAATGGTGAGGCTGAAAGGAAGAATTGCACTCTGAAAGAAATGATGAATGCGATGTTGTTAAGCTCTGGGCTTCCACAATCGATGTGGGGAGAAGCCATCTTAAGCGCAAATAATATTTTAAATATTACGATGCGCAAGAATAAGGATGTAAGTCCTTATGAAATGTGGAAGAAAAAGAAACCAAGTTACCAACACCTGAAAGTGTGGGGGTGCCTTACAAAGGTACTGATCCCCACACCGAAGAAGGTGAAGATAGGTCCTAAGACTGTGGATTGTATTTTCATCGGATATCCTCCACATAGTACTGCATATCGGTTTCTTGTTCATGAATCCAAGATTCCTGATATTCAAAAGAATACCATTATGGAATCAATGAATGCCTCATTCTTTGAGACGATATTTCCCTGTAATCGAGGAAACCAACAACCTACGACGTCTAAACGATCTCATGAGTCTGTAGATGACGATAATGAGAGTGACGAAATTGAAGACGAAAATGTGGGGTAGTGAGAAGGTGCAAAAGACAACGAACGGACAAATCCTATGGGTCTGATTTTATGACCTATTTGCTCGAAGAAGGTGACCCAAAAACTTATAAGGAGGCGGTTACCTCACCTGATGGGCCTATGTGGAAAGAGGCCATCAAGAATGAAGTTGATTCAATTATGCAAAATCATACTTGGGAATTAGTGGACTTGCCAACTGGTTGCAAACCATTAGGTAGCAAGTGGGTTTTCAAGAAGAAGTTGAAAACTGATGGCACTATTGATAAGTATAAGGCCAGACTTGTGATTAAAGGATACAAGCAACAAAAAGGCCTTGATTATTTTGATACATATTCTACTGTAACAAGAATAACGTCCATAAGGATGATGTTTGCTATTGCTGCAATGCGTAATCTAACTATACATCAAATGGATGTGAAAACAGCCTTCCTAAATGGGGACATAGATGAGGAAATCTATATGGAACAACCCGAAGGGTTTGTTGTCCCAGGACAAGAAAGTAAAGTTTGTAGATTGGTGAAATCATTGTATGGTTTGAAACAAGCGCCTATGAAATGGCATGAAAAATTTGATGAGGTCGTGGTGGCCAATGGCTTCAAAATCAATGAATGTGATAGCTGTGCCTATTACAAGGATAACGAGAACAGCTATGTCATGGAGAATGACAATGGCTATGTCATGATGACGCTATATGTAGATGATCTACTTATTGCCGGAAGCAATGATAAAGTGATCAAATCTACCAAGGACATGTTAAAATCAAGATTCGACATGAAAGACATGGGACTAGCAAATGTAATTCTGGGAATTCAAATTTCTAGAACATTATAGGGTCTCGCATTAAGTCAACCACATTATGTTGACAAGATCCTTGAGAAGTTTCTTAAGGATGATTTTGAGAAAGCTTAGACACCTGTGGATATGACTTTGTACCTATCCAAGAACAAAGGTGTAGCTGTTTCCCAATTGGAATACTCGAGGATAATTGGTAGTCTGATGTACCTCATGAGTTGTACAAGACCAGACATTGCATACTTAATTAGCAAGTTGAGTAGGTTTACGAGTAATCTGGGAGCTGATCACTGGAAAGCGATCATAAGGGTACTAAGGTACTTGAGGGGAACTCGAGACTATGGACTGCACTATGGCAGATACCCAGCAATATTAGAAGGATATACTGATGCAAATTGGATATCTAGCAAGAAAGCACTTAAGTGTACGAGTGGCTATGTGTTTACATTAGCTGGAGCGGCAATATCATGGAAATCCTCAAAACAAATGGTGATAACTCATTCCACGATGGAAGCTGAGTTTGTGGCACTAGATAAATGCGCCGAAGAGGCTGAATATCTACGTCAGTTTCTGGAGGATATGACAAGATGGCCAAAGCCCGTAACTGCAATAGGGATTCACTATGATAGTCAATCCGCTATTGGCAGAGTATAGAGCACGATGTATAATGGAAAGTCTCGTCATATACGACGATGACACAGTTCCATTAGACAATTGATCTCAACCGGAATTATCACTGTTGACTATATACCGTCAAAAGATAATATCGCGGATCCACTAACCAAAGGGTTATCAAGAGAAGTGGTTGAGAAATCATCGAGAGGGATGGGCCTTAAGCCTATTGCTTAATGGCATCATGGTGGACACCCAACCATTGCTGACTGGAGATCCTAAGAACTTGGTTCAATGGGACAACTAAATCATGATGACCAAATCACTGTGGGGGTAACCCCTGGCCTGTTCCTATGATGAGGAAACAGTGAGACCCGTAAGGTACGAGGTTAAGCTTTGAGCTTTTAATGATCTTTGATGAATACATGGAGGTCAGGAGTGAACGCATGGAATTCAGTTGAGTAAATGCGGGTTACTCTCTAAGATAAAGATCACCTATGTGGGAGACAAGTGGGGCCCTTCAAAGGAGAATTGCGAGGCACAATTCTTTAGAAACTTCTGCAGAACCAAGACGATGTTCCATGGCCAAAATGGACATACTCATGAGAGCTGAACGAGTCAGAAATGATATAGTGATAAGTATATCATCGTTTACACAAACGGTCGAACAGTTCAAGGACAAGCACGTCTACTGTCTACCAGTAAAGTCGGTATGCTTACTCGAGCAAAGGTTCAAGGAGCATTCTCTACCTATCGTATGCTATATCTGATCGAAGAAACTATCACCAAGTCAAACTCCGTGTCTGTCTGTCTGTCTGGTGTGTGCTACTAAGATCACCAATCTCACCCATGTGGGGGATTGTTGGAAAATATGGGTATAAGTCCCATATTGGTAAGTCATATTTTTGAGCATTATGACTAAAAGATGTGTGAGATATGATGATATTCTCTTAATAATGGAAATTATTATTTTCCATTAGAATTTGGCTCAAATATTATGGCATAAATTAATTTGATTTTGTTTCAGATTATTTGATATGGTGTATGTCTTGATATATTTAATCTGATTCTGTTTCAGATTATTTATGGAATAGAGTAGCTTGCAAGTATTACACCAATTCCATAATTAATGATATTTAATTATGGAAAAGAGTAGCGCACAAGTCTATCTACACCTATATAAACACCTCTAAGGCGTTAGTGTTAGACACACCAAAAACATATTCGCCTTTAAACACAAAACTCTCTCTCTCTCTCTCTCTCTCTCTCGGTGATAGTTTCGTACCCGTTCAAGCTCGCTGAAGGTGCTCGTTATCCGTAACGCCGCCGCTACCTCGTTTTATCCTGGGAGGCTATCGACTCGCACATACGGTGAGAGGCGAAATAGCTTTAAGGAGACAGTTTCAACTGGACTCGGGGATCTCTCTTCTGTTTATATCTTTTCTTCCTCCGTTTGATTTCATTTACTCATGCACACATTTGTTTGATTATATATATTAATCGCAGATTGTATTCACAAGTTAAAACTAAAAAGCAAGAAATGCACTCGTCATGTTGTCATGCATTGGTGCACTCATAAAATCTGGCAATATTAGCAAATTTTTCTCTGTACATCTCAAACACACTCTACAAATTTCCGGAAAAAACATTCGATTCTTGCTGCTCCATTAGTCCATGTCTTTAGGTAAAAGGCCAAAACCCAAGAAACGTAAAAGCAGAAGTAATCAATACAACCATGATTGCTTTTTGAAAACATAGACAAGTATACACACACACCTTAAAAGAAACATACACAAAGCATCAGTTAAGCATAAATATAAAAATGTTTAGCAAATGGGTACCTGAGGATCAATGAGAAAAAATTGTTCGTAATTTTGCTCCTGCTAATTTACGAACATACAAACACACAAAAATAATAATGACAACTAAAAACAGCTGAAACGAACAAGAGAGGAAAATGGGCTTTTACTACACATCTGGCCCACTTTAAGTTGGGGTCCACAAAGCAGGCCCGGATGATTTTAGGTACCTATTTTTTGAAATAATAAATATATAATTAATTTAGCTTTTTAATTTTCTAGACGGTATATAAATTTGAAATAGTAATTATTACACCCTACATCTATTCATATGTTAATACATAAATAAAATTTTTATACACATATATTAATGTGAAGAGGGAAAATATATCACTTCAGTTAACAAAAAAAATTAAAATATCAAGTTTTAGAAATACGTATCATAAATGATAATACAATATATTATGACTTAGAAAAGATGTGCATGATTAGTTATAATGTTTGACTAAACTTAAAAAATTGCTTAGAAAGAAAGGTTCAAAGTTAAAAACTTTTGTTTGGAATATTTTATTATCTTATACAACTTATAAGTCATTGAAAATATAAATATAAAAAATAATTTATATAAATTGTACGTACAAATGATAATATTAACTTTTATCAAATAAATTATAATAAAAATAATTTAGTTGAAAAATAATCTTTCTACAACTTCTAATTTTAAGCCATTTTAAATATAAATCACTTTTAAATTATTAAACAAACATATAGTATTTAACTTTAAGACAACAATTTATTTATAGAAGAGAAACAAAATCAAAACCTAAAATGACAGGAAATGAACATAAGATTTTAGCCTGTTTTTCTACATGCGAATACCCGAGCAATGCCCAGAGCTTTATGATATCATTTACGTTAAACTCAACATCCACACCTCTTGTGGTCCACTTAGCCACCATGGAAATGTTTGATTGTAATGGACGTTGGTGTGACTTACTGCAGTGTTCCAGAAATCATTAAAAACATTCAAGTACAACACTGTGTTGGAAGTTAGGACTCCTGATAGATATGAATCATCGATGAACTTCACAAAACATTTGAAGTTGTCTGGTGCCCAGATTGGGTCAACAAAGACTAGAAAGTTGGTTCCATCGTTGGGGATGGTTGCTCTGACAGTGTTTGTGTTGGATGCCATTAGAAAAGTTTTGAATTTGAGTGGGTAAGTGTTTTTGAGAGAGAGAGAGGGCTTGAAAATTTTGAGAATGGTGAAAAAGCACAAAAATAATAGGTCAATTGAGATCTTGAATGCGTAAAGAGGGGTTATATTGAGATGTCTGGGTATTTATAGGGCAGAGATGTGACTTATCGACAAGAGAAGAATGAATAGATGAAAATTATTTGTAGAGAAGTCACATGACTTATAGAGATCTCATGTCGAGATGTCACTTTCCTGACTCTTATTGAGAACTAGATAGTGACTTATCGAGATGTTATACAAATACCCAGTTTGTCCTTTGAACTAAATGATTCTAACTTATATTGAAGAATTCAATATAGAATTAGAATTGATTTTACATCAAAGTATTTTACTGAAATATATTGAATTAAATTGTTTTAGTTCTGAGTTGTCGAGAAGTCTAAAATTTAAATTGTAGAGAACTCCACATCGATAAGTATATCGAGATCTCTACAATACTTATTGTTAGTCGCTAAACACGCGCTAAAATTCACGGAAGTATACGTGTTCGCAAGTAGTATAAGATATAAATCAGATTCGTTCCCACAGAGACTAGCTTTGGTTAACTAATTAATTTATGCACTTATGCACCGATGATACGGTTATTATCCGATGCTAAGACGAATAACAAATTGGGATTGTTTTATAACTAATAATTAAACTAACAATTATAACTAAGAAAGTAAGAATGTTGAATTAATATATATGATACAAATATGAGATTCTAACTTTATTAAATACTTCATTCAATAGCCTTTTCGTTCTTAACCTAATCAGAATAGAGTAGTGAAGCAGCATGAAGTTAGACTAGATATGTTTTGTTTTATTATCTTGTCTTATTGTCATGTAAACTTGGTGATATATAATCCAAGTGTAGCTAGTAGAACATTCAACTAAGCAAACACATTTAAAAGAGAGATAGAAAAAGTTGTACTTGTCAAGAATTTCTCTGTAGTTTGTTTGTTCTACTTGTAAGCAGCTGTGAGCTATTCAAGATTCACAGAGTTATCATTCGATATATATATATATATATATATATATATATATTTATATATATATATATATCTGGTGGATACTTTTAAATCGACCATAAAGTTTTAAAAGCTTGTGTTTTTATTACTTTGTGTTTTGATTTATATAACTATTTCATTCCGCAATCTGCAAATCAAACACTTATATATTTGTCGAGTTAGAACTATTTTAAAATCTTGTAAAAGTTGTCAGAATTATATTCAACCCCCCTTATGTAATTCTTGTTGTATTGTTAGGGAATAACAATTACTATCAGAGCCAGGTTCTTGAAGTACTAAGAGTGTAAATATCACAACAAATAGCAAGATGAAGAAGAAGGATGTTGGAGTCAAAATTCCATTTCTGGACAAAGACAATTATCACCACTAGAAGGTGAAGATGCACCTCCATCTTCTTTCTCAAGATGAGGCCTATGTGGATTGCATAGAGAGAGGTCCTCATGTACCAATGAGAGCTACAACTGGCAATGAACCATCTGTTCCCAAACCTAGGCATGAGTGGTCAGATCCTGATATTGAGCAAGTCAGGAAAGATAAGAAGGCCATGAATATTTGTTCAATGGAGTTGATGGTGATATGTTTGATAACATCATTAACTGTAAAACAACCAAAGAGGTTTGGGACACAATCCAAATTATTTGTGATGGTACTGAGCAAGTAAGGGAGAACAAGATGCAACTACTGATTCAACAATATGAGCATTTCTACTATGAAGAAAGTGAGTCTCTCACTGATATTTTTAGTAGATTTCAAAATCTACTAAATGCTCTAAAGTTGCATGGAAGAGTCTATTAAACAAAAGACTGTAACCTCAAATTCCTTAGATCTCTTTCAAAAGAGTGGAAACCAATGAAAGTCTCATTGAGAAATTCTCAGGATTACAAGGAGTTCACCTTGGAGAGACTATATGGCATCCTAAAAATTTATAAGCTTAAAATAGAGCAAGATGAGAGGATGGAGAAAGGAAGGAAGAAAGGAGGGTCCATAACACTGGTTGCTGAGTTAGAGAAGGAGAAAGAGATGAAGGTAGAAGCTGTTGAGTCTACATCAAGGTCTGTGAAAGCAAGGGTAAAGGGATGGTAGCTGAAAATAAAGATCACTTGAGCCAAGATGACATGGATGATATTCATGAACATCTAGTATTCCTATCCAGAAGATTTTCCAAGCTCAAATTCAAAAAGAATTTTGGAGCAGCCAAGCCAAGTAGAAACATGGTGGATAAATCCAAATTCAAATGTTTCAAATGTGGCTTGGTAGGGCATTTTGTAAGTGAATGTAGAAGTCTAATTCTAGAAAGAAGAAGTTTGAGTCTGTTGATTATAAACAGAAATACTTTGAGTTGCTCAAACAAAAGGAAAGGGCTTTCATCACACAGGAGAATGACTGGGCTATAGATGGTCTGGATGAAGATGAAGAAACAAACTATGTCAATCTAGCCCTTATGGCCAAGTCTGATGAAACAGAAATAAGTTCTTCAAGTAATCAGGTAATCAGCACTAACCTAGCATATTTATCTAAAGCTGAGTGTAATGATGCCATAAATAACATGTTTATAGAATTATATCACTTGCGTATTACACTTAAGTCCCTCACTAAGGAAAATGCTAAAATTAAAGAAAATAATTTGTTTTTAAGTGAGAGGAATAATGTGCTAGAGTCTCAGTTTATTGAATTTGAAAAATTGAGAATTGAGTGTAAGATTGCTAAGGATGAATTAACTGAGTCCTTGAAGAAAGAAGAGATTTTAAAGAAGTAGCTTGAAAGAGAACATGAAGTGATTAAAGCATGGAAATCATCCAGAGACGTCCATGCTCAAATCACTAAAGTTCAAGGTATTTAGTCCTTTTGTGATGCAGCCTGGAAGAAGAGTAAAGAGAAGCTTGAGTCCAATTTGGTTGAAGGATTGTTGACAGATGTGGACTCGACGAATGATGAAAATTATCCGTCGGATAATCAGAAGGATTATTCGTCGAGTGAGAAAGAGCCACATCCGTCGGCTGTGAGTAAAACTATGAGCAAAGGTAAGCTTGCCAAGCTGAATGAGAAATATGGATCAGTTTCCAAAAACTTTTTTCCAGGAGAATCAAGTCAAGTGAAGAAAGAGAAGAAAGTTAATGTTGGTCATCTGTCCATCAAGCAATTAAATGACAGATTAGAAAAGATTGAGGTTAAAGCAGAAGCTAAAAAGAAAAAAAATAGAAATGGGAAAGTAGGAATTAATAAGAATAACAACTACACACCTGATTAATATGCACCAAGAAAAATCCGTGTTAAGTGTGGTAGTGTTAATCACCTGTCTGTTAATTACAAACTTGCCATGCCTACTCCTATGTCTACACCTCCCTCTTTTCCCAACATGGCTGCTATGCCTACCATGCCTATGAATGCTATGTCTGCTTAGAATATGAATGTACAATTTGCTAATATGCCATTTGCACCTAATCCTTATTATACTGCATTTAGTATGCCTCAAATGCCATTTAGCATGCCTTACTGGAATAACATGTTTGCAAATATCATGTCTTTTCCTGTTAATCAAAATGTGCATGATAATTTTGTTTTAATGACTGGTTTCAAAGGTCAAACTCAAATGACTGAGGATGAATCAGAAATTCCCAAGTCAAATGATATCAAACCTAAGAAACCAAAGAAGAAAGCTAACAAGGCAGGACCCAAGGATACTTGGGTACCAAATTCAACTTGATTTGATTTTGATGTGTGCAGGGAAACAGAAAGAATCTTTGGTATCTGGATAGTGGTTGCTCAAGGCACATGACTGGAGATTCTACCCTGCTCATTAAGTTCAAGGAAAGAGCTGGCCCAAGTATTACTTTTGGAGATGACAACAAAGATTATACTATGGGATATGGCTTGATTTCAAAAGACAATGTCATCATTGAAGAAGTTGCCCTAGTGGATGGACTCAAGCACAATTTGTTGAGTATCAGCCAGTTTTGTGATAAGGGCAATTCAGTAACCTTCAATTCAGAAGCCTGTGTTGTGACAAACAAAAGGAGCAACAAAGTGGTTCTCACTGGAGTGAGAAAATAAAATGTATATTTAGTTGATTTCAACTCATCTAATGCAGAATCTGTCGCTTGTCTTCTCAGTAAAGCAAGTCAAGATGAAAGTTGGCTATGACACAAGAAGCTGTCCCATCTAAACTTCAAGACCATGAATGAGCTTGTCAAGAAATAACTAGTTAGAGGTATTCCTCAAGTGGAGTTTTCTAAGGATGGATTGTGTGATGCCTGCCAGAAATGAAAGCAGATCAAAGCATCATTCAGAAAGAAGATTGATTCAATAATTAAAGAACCTCTGCAATTGCTACACATGGATTTATTTGGACCAGTCAATGTGTTGTCCATCTCTAGAAAATGATTTTTCCTAGTAATTGTGGATGATTTCTCAAAGTTCTCTTGGACATATTTCCTAAAGTCTAAAGATGAAGCTAGTGAAATCATCATCAATCACATAAGGCAAGTCAACAATCATCCTGCTTTTAAAGTAAGAAGAATCAGGAGTGACAATGAAACTGAGTTCAAGAATTCTGTGATGAGATCATTTTGTGAAGAGAATGGGATTATGCATGAGTTTTCTGCAGCAAGAACTCCACAAAAAAATGGAGTAGTGGAAAGAAAAAACAGATCTCTTATTGAAGCTGCAAGGACAATGCTTGAAGAATCAAAGTTACCAACATATTTTTGGGCTGAAGCTGTGAATACTACCTGCTACACTCAGAATATTTCTTTGGTTAATCAAGCAAAGTGTATGACACCCTACCAATGTCTTTGGCTGCAAATATTATATCTTGAGGAATCAAACTGATCAACATGGGAAGTTTGATGCTAAAGTAGATGCATGAATTTTTGTTGGATATGCTGTGGGAAAGGCATATAGGGTTTACAATCCAAGAACCAACATTGTTATGGAATCAATACATGTTGTGTTTGATGACAAAAAGATTGAAGGACTACAAGATGGAGATTTCCATGAAAGCCTTAAGTTTGATAATGTGGAGATGGTTAGTGATGACAGTGATGATGAAAGTGATCAAGAAACAGTGAATAAGGATAATGCAGAAAAATCTACAACTAATGAAACACATAATTCAACATTTGTCGAGTTGCAAAATGCTTCATCCGTCGGGAGACAATCTGACTTATCCGCCGGGAGACAGTCAGCTTCATCCGTCGGGACACAAAGTGCATCATCCGTCGGAACATTAAGAGAAGCTGAAAGTCAGAATAGATCTTCTACAGAAAGTTCCCCTTTCTTGAATCAAAGATTCACAAACTCAGGGGGAGTTTCTTATAATCAAAACTCAGTCACACATCAAGACAACAATGAGGCCTCTTCATCTAGAGCTAATCTACCTCAACAAAGAAAATGGACTAAAGATCACCCTTTTGAGCTCATCATTGGTGATGCATCTTATAGAGTTCAAACAAGGAGAGCAACTCAAGAAGAATGTCTATATAGCAGCTTTCTATCTAAGGAAGAACCAAAGAAGGTAGAAGAAGCTTTGTTGGATCCTGATTGGATTTTAGCTATGCGGGAGGAGCTAAATCAATTTGAAAGGAATAGGGTATGAAAGCTGGTACCTAAACCTAAAGGAAAGAATCCAATAGATACCAAGTGGGTGTTTAGAAATAAGATGGATGAAAATGGCATAGTGGTCAAGAACAAAGCTAGATTGGTTGCTAAGGGCTACTGTCAACAAGAAGGAATAAATTTTGATGAAACCTTTGCTCCTATTACAAGACTTGAAGCCATCAGAATCTTCTTAGCCTATGCAGCCCATGCCAATTTCAAGTTCTATCAAATGGATGTCAAAAGTGCTTTTCTGAATGGAGATTTGGAGGAGGAAGTCTATGTTAGTCAGCATCCTGGTTTTGAAGACCCAAATTTTCCAGAATATGTCTACTATCTTTTGAAGGCACTTTATAGACTGAAGCAAGTACCTAGAGCCTGATATGACACTTTATCAAAGTTTCTTTTGGAAAATCACTTCACAAGAGGTACTATTGATAAAACCTTATTCTTTAGAAATGTTAATGGCTCTAGTATACTTGTTCAAATTTATGTAGATGATATTATATTTGGCTCTACAGATGAAAAACTTTGTAAAAAGTTTGCCAAATTGATGCAAAGTAAGTATGAAATGAGCATGATGGGAGAATTAACTTACTTTCTTGGTTTACAAGTTAAGCAAGTTAGTGATGGAATATTCATTAGTCAAACTAAATACATTCATGATCTTTTAAAGAAGTTTGATCTAATGGATTGCACATCTGCAAAAACTTCCATGGGCACTGCAACTAAGCTTGAATTAAACACTACTGAAAACTCTGTGGATATTTCAAGCTATAGGGGCATGGTTGGCTCACTTCTGTACTTAACAGCTAGTAGGCCAGATATAATGTTTGCTACTTGTCTTTGTGCTAGATTTCAAGCTGATCCTAGAGAATCTCACTTAGTAGCTATCAAGAGAATTTTCAGATATCTCAAGGGAACACCAAAACTTGGCATTTTGTACCCTGGAGATTCTGGTTTTGATCTAACTGGTAATTCAGATGCAGAATATGCAGGTTGTAAAATAGACAAAAAAAGTACAACAGGAACCTGTCAATTTCTAGGGAACAAGCTTGTGTCCTGGTTCAGTAAAAAGAAAAATTCAGTTTCCACTTCTACAACTGAAGCTGAATATATTGCTGCTGGTAGTTGTTGTGCACAGATTTTGTGGATGAAAAACCAATTATTGGACTATGGTCTATAAGTGGATAAAATTCCCATTTCCGTGATAACACAAGTGTAATTGCCATCATTGAAAATCCAGTGCAGCATTCAAGAACAAAGCACATAGACATCAAGTACCACTTCATAAGGGAACATGTGATTAATGGTATTATAGAACTTCATTTTGTTCCAAGTGAAAAGCAGCTTGCAGATATCTTTACCAAGCCACATGATGAATCCACCTTTTCAAGGTTGGTAAGTGAGTTAGGTATGCTTAATTATTCTTGAATTATTTCAGATATTTTTCCAAGTTTTAATGCAACCAGAAAATTAATTGATTTTTCAGCTTTGGATGAAATTTTGGCTAAGTCAAAATTTACATCCCAACGGATGCTCATTATCCATCAAGTTTGGTCATCCGTCAGAATGTTGTTTGTTAATAAAAATCAATTACTTTTCTGGATTATTTCATAACCCGACGGATAATTGATTTATCTTCATCCGTCAAATTGTCTCAACCTTAGCCGTTAAAACTCTGAACGTTATCCATTGAGTATACTTACAGTTTGTAAGCACAACACGAAGGATAGGTGACATAATTTTTACAGTTTATTTATTTTTAAACGGCTATTTTGGGCTATTTTGATTGGTTACTTTATTTCACTTTATTATTTTTGACAGTTTATTTCTGAGATAGTATAAAAACAGAATTCATTTTTATTCTACTCTTTTATCATTCTCAATTCAATTGCTCTAACTTCCTTTCTTCTCTAAAGCAAATATTCTCTCTGCAAATTTCTCATTCTCTAACAATGGCACCAGTATCAAAATCATGTCTCAAACTGGATATATCTATGAAAAGAACAACTTCACAGCTCTTGTGAACAAGGAGATTAAACAGTCTGGAGAGTTTCACAAAATGATGGACTTTGTGAAAGGCTGTAAACTCAACTATGCGATGCTGGAATCTCCCACAATCTACTGTGAGGTTGTAGAGGAGATATGGACAACTGCCGTGTACAACTCAACTAACAAGACCATAACTTTCACTCTCAAAGGTAAATAGTTTTGCATTAATAATGACATTGTCAAAGCATGGTTTAGAATTCTAGATAATAATGCTACTGTTCCACACACAGATACTGATATAGTCAACATGCTAAATTCCATGGGTTATGCACTTACTACCTCTAAGTTAAGTGAAATTAGGAGGTTAGGTCTTAGAAAAGAATGGAGTTATCTGTGTGATGTGGTAACTAAAGTTTTCCCTGGTAAAATTAGCAATTTTGACTCTGTTAAAATTTCCATGCTTAACATGCTTTACATGCTAGTTACTGATAAGTACTTTAATTTCAGTGACGTGGTCCTGTTTGAGTTAGGTTATAAGTTAGGAGAGCTTAATAAGAGAGGTAAAAGTGTCTACTATGCTAGATTCTTTGTGATGCTTGCTAACCATCTTATTGAGAACATAACAATGAGAACCCAACCAACAAGCTAAATTGTTGGGTTCAAGAAAGGAGGATTATTGCAGATCTTAATAGACCTAATCACCACAAAGAGGTTCCCCTCTTCTATTTTCCAGTCATGGAGGGTCCTCAGGTAAGTGAGGTAAGCTCTACTATCTCCACTCTTCCAACCTCACACATTTCTTTTCCTTCTAGTGTAGCTATGACATCTGTGTCAATGACCCAACAGATGCCTACCCAAGCTACTAAACCAACAATTTCAAAATTTAAATCTAAGAAAGCCCCCGCTGGTTTCTTTCAAAAGAAATTAGTTGCAAAATCTACTAAACACAAAGAGGGGAGTGTGAAGGTGAGTGAGCAAGGTGAGGGATAGGGTGAAAATCAAAGAAACCCTAAGGATAAGGCTGGTGAGATAAGTGTACCCAAGCCTAGCCACATCACAGTTTCCCAATAAACTGTGGTTGTTAATAAGGAAATTAGCTCATTTCTAGTATCATCCTCCCAAAAGGATGTTACTATTGAAACAAGCTCCCAACCAGGAGCACATATCAAGAGGGCTAGGGACACAAGTTCACCATAAACTTATGCTAGAAAGAAAAGATCAAAAACCCTCGGGGATGCACAGGGAACACACACAGTGCAAACTGGAGCTAAAGACTCAGTCACTGCACCATATCAAAGTTAAATTGATGTGGCCCCAATAAATGTGGAGTCACAGCCAAAATCCTTAACAATTGAAGCACCTGAAACACCAAATTCACCCACACACTCACTGAATATTGACATGATCAATACATCACTTCCAAATTCTCCATCTTTAACTCTTGTGGAGAAACCAAAAATCCAAGCAAGTGAGCATCATCTTTTAGATGATTTGTTGGCTCACTTGCCATTTCTTTCTGAGTCTGTTGAGAAATCTGTGCCTAAATTTTCATCAATATGAACAGAGTCTACAATAGTCTCCACTCCAAACTCATTCATTTCTTCTATCCCGATGGATATTTATCATCCGTCGAGTAGTGATTGTATCCCGACGGATAAGCCTAACAACAGTCATCCGTCAGATAGCCATACTACTGTCCCAATGGATATTCATCATTCATCGGGAGTCTCTGCACAACTTCTAATTTTTTCAATTTTAACAAGTGTAGAAGACTTAGTGGTAGTGCGATCACTCTTATGAATGAGGGAAGGGAGTGAACTGAGTGAGAGGCTGGGTTGCTCCCAGGCAAAAGGAGAGAATATGAGTGAACAAATGTTGTCCATTTCTTCAGGACTGGCAAAAGTGAGTGAGAGGAGTTCCACCTTAGATGGTGAAGGTGAGGGTGTGAGGGTGGAAGGCCAAGGGGATCCCTTGATGCAAAAAGAGAGAGATCATGAGAGAAATGCAGGTACTGGAGAGATATGGATGGACACCATTGCTAGTGAGTCAATGAATGTTAGTGATGCAGAAAGGAAAAGACTATTTCAGCAAGAATATCAAGCTGTCATAGATTCCATTTCCCTAGATGCTGAGACATTTACTCATCCTTTTACAGATTATCAAACTTTAGCTGTACAGGGCAATGAGGAGGCTGAAAGAATTCTTAATTTGGTACATACTACTCAATCTTTACAAATAGTAAAGGATGCAATCACTGCTATGCCTTCAACTACTAGCAGTGATTTTGAACTGGCTGAAGACTCATTTGGGGATGCTGGTGGGGATGATGAGGAAGACAACATGAGCATAGGGGGAGATGCAGATGTTCCTGCCTGGATGCTAACAAAAGAATGTTCCTACTCACATCTTCAATCAACACTATTCAAGCTGATTCATGACACCCAAACAGCCATTCAAGCATCTACAAATACCAGCATAAAGAGGCTACTAACAACACATCTTGCAGCACTCCAGCTGCATAAGATTCAAGCTCTCCAACATAGTAAAAGTGTGGATGAAATCAAGCAGGAAGTCTCTGAAGTAAAACAGGATTTCATAGCAAGGTTGGATGCTAGACTTCCTGGAACCACAATGACTGAGATATCTCAAAAGCTAAGGAAGGAGGCTGATCTCAATAGAAAGGTTGAGGCCATGGACTCTAGATTATCTGATGTGGAGAAGTCAATGGCCAAGAGACTTGATAATCAAGATACTCAGACTGCTCTGCTCCAACAGTTGGTGGCTGCTCAACTCCCTTCCAATGTCCAACTTGATGCTAACAAAAAGGGGGAGAAAGGCTCATCTAGTGAGGGGGAGAAACAACTCAACATCCAAGTCAACAAAGTAATTGTGCCAATAATTTCTTTCACAAAGCCACCAACCATGGACAACATTGACGTCATAAATCTGGCAGCAACAAAACTGGAGACAAATGACAAACTTCTAAAGATTGATGTAGCAGCAGCTGAGAAGGAATTAAAAGAAAAATAGAGGAAAATAGATGCAGAAATTCAACAGAAATTTGGACCAATTTTGAAACCAGACAAAATCTTCACTTATCACTCTCAAGTCAAGCACATCTGTATGAATAAAATGAGTTTGAATTATCTGGAAAAGGGTCAAACATCTTGCATCAAATCTCCAAAAGCAAAGCTGATCATGAAGCTTAAAAGAAACTACTCAAAGTTTTCAGACAAAAATCCTATGGATATTGTGTATGAAACACCTAGGCCAGATGAGAAGAAGCTGTTGGCTAGGTTAATTGCATTTTTCAAGGATCCAGCAGATTCAGCACTTAAAAGAAGAATTGCCAAGATTTACAGAAATGGTAAAGAAATCCGTATGGTGGCTGGACACCCTCAGTTTGTAGAAGCTAAAAAGGAAGAGAAGGAAAGAATCAGGCAAGAAAAGAAGCAAGCTGCCTTAGATGCCAACAAGCTTAAATAAAAGAAAGAGCAAGCTGCTATCTTGGCCCAACTTCAAGCTATAAAGACTACAACTGAGATTTCTGCACAACCATCTGTAATTGTTGAACCTCAAGATCAAAAAGTGCAAGATGAACCATAACAGAAAAGAAGATTCAGATACAAGCTCCACTCCAAAAGGAAATTGGACTTCAGTGATGAGGAAATGGAAGACTACATTCCCAAAAAGTCTACAACTTCAACTAAGACATCAAAACCCTCAATGGTATTTGAAGAATTCAAGGTGGTGAATCCAACAAGGAATATTCATGGTGAACCCATAATTCCAAAGGATGAGCCAGTAGACTGTGATAGCTTGCCAATTCCTGAACTAAACTTTCCAATCTTCAACAAGCCAAAAAAGACAAAGACTAGAGCAAGCAAGAAAGTGAAGCCTATAACTCTCAAATCCAAGACCCTAACCAAATCTCAATCTACAGTCAACAAGGGAGATTTGTTATACATTTGTGATATCAAGGAGTTCTCTGACATAAACCTCTACTTAGATGAATTGGAAGAAGTAAGAGGGATTGATGCCCACAAAAATCTTCCTGAAAGGCTGATGTTTAAATATAAGGGAGGAAAAGAGATAATATGGCCACTTCACAGGATTCTTCTAGAGAGCCATTATGTTCTAATAAAGATCTACTCATCTTTCAAAAAGAACTTTGGATACAATATGACTGGAAGGAGATTACTTCTAAAGAAGATTGAGGAGCTGAGGAGTAATAAAGCTAAAGATGCACTACCAAAAACTCTGTCAATTCCCTTCACATGAAAGATAGTGCATTTGAGGCCTTATTGGCTGATGGAATTCATGGATGAAAAGGGAGTAAGAAGATTCTTTAGATTGAAGGACCAATTGAGTATCTCTAGCAATAAGACTCTACTGGAAATGCAAGAAATGCTAGATCTCTCAGAAACTGATGAACTTGAGTTTCACAGACAACTCCAAAATCAAATAGAAGAGAACAACAGGAGGCTTGGGAAGAAATCCAGACAATCAAGGAAATAGACTTATTTGCTCAGACTAGAGGAGCACCTTGATAATGATTCTGCACAACTTCTTTGTATACTTTGCTTTGTTCAATTTTCAGTAAATATTGCAGCACTTATCAATTTCATCTACTATTTTTATTCTTTATCTTTAGGATGTTTTGTCATCATCAAGTTTCTCTTAATTTATGGCTACAATTCCAGTAGACATAAATTGGGGGAGATTGTTAGGAATATGTTGTGAACTTGATGATAAATTAAACAAAACACCTTAGTAGATTTAATTTAGTGAATTTTGTAGCACTCGACGGATGATCAAATATAGTCTCGACGGATGATTTAATATAGTCCTGACGGATGATGATTTGACATCCACCAGGTGAGTAGCTTATGTAGAAATAAGATATGTAGCACATTTCTGCAAACAACTTTGTGTAGATTTTGTAGCAGAGTATGAGTCATGCTGACTACTAGTGGATATGCAGAATAGGTTGATTAATTGTAAATATAAGATGTCTTGTAATTCTGTATAAGTGAAATGGAGTCAAGTGACAAATAGCTACCCGGCGGATGATCAACAAAGCTACCCGACGGATGATCAACAATGCTACCCGACGGATGACAAACATGTACCCGACAGATGATCAAATTCAAATATCTGTTGACAGTGACAACACAGTCACATGCGTTGGGTGTTTGCAAAAGGAATGTGGTAGCCTGTTAAGCAGGAATTTGAGAACAAAGAAGCATTACCATTTCCATGCAATTGTGAAGTTATTCAAAGATACTGGAATATAGTAGTGAAGCAACATGAAGTTAGACTAAATATGTTTTGTTTTATTATCTTGTCTTATTGTCATGTAAACTTGGTGATATATAATCCAAGTGTAGCTAGTAGAACATTCAACTAAGCAAACAAATTTAAAAGAGAGATAGAAAAAGATGTACTTGTCAAGAATTTCTCTGTAGTTTGTTTGTTCTACTTGTAAGCAGCTGTGAGCTATTCAAGCTTCACAGATTTCTCATTCGATATATATATATATATATATATATATATATATATATATATCTGGTGGATACTTTCAAATCCACCGAAAAGTTTTAAAAGTTTATATTTTTATTACTTTGTGTTTTCATTCATATAAATCATTCATTCCGCACTCTGCAAATCAAACACTTATATATTATCAAGTAAGAACTGTTTTAAAATCTTGAAAAGTAGCCAGAATTACATTCAACCCCCTTCTGTAATTCTTATTTTATTGTTAGGGAATAACACCTGACCGGGCTTCCTCGCAGGCTGCTCAATCACCCTCCTTATCGCATCCGCACTATACTCAACAGTCATTCCCCTGACCACCGTGAAGCCATTCTTCTCTGCCTTCGCATTAGCATGGAACTCTCACACAACACTCATGGTAATGAATCACACACAGAGGGGGGGGTGAATGTGTTTTTATGATTTTACGCTTTTCTTGAAAGATTACGGTTGAACAAAGTAAATTAAATCTTGTATAGAAAAGTGTTCATGCAGAAATTAAACTTGCACAAAATAAAGAACACAGATCTTCAAAACTCACTTAATTTTTGTATTAAAAATTAAGATGCTTTGCTATAAAATTTCTAAGCTCTTCGAAGTTAAAGAGCTCAGCTTCTTCTCGAGAGTGTTACAAGAATTTTGATCTAAATTATTACTTCTAACTAGAGGACCAGTGTTAACTTTATAGCTCAGTTAACTGCTGGTTTACACAGTGGATAATAAATATACTATTAGCTTTTCTAAACTGTCATTTATCATTTCTATTTATAGAAAAGCAAATCTTCCATTTCTGACTTAGCATATCTTTAGCATCCCATGTTTACTTCAATCTTCCTCTGTCAGTTAATCTTTGCCATTGATCTTGCACACTCTTCAAGCTGCTTTTTGTAGACTTGTCAATCCAGCTGTTGGATTGTTTGTTGATTGTTTATCTTGGATATTGAACTGATCTGCAATTCTGTACTTTGAGACTGTACTTCGAGATCTCCAATTTAATTTATTTAAACACTTGATATCTCGATAAGTATAAAGGCTTATCGAGATCTCTAGTACTCCATAATGAGTTTGGCTTATAGAGGTCTTCAGCTCATCGAGATCTCTAGTCTTCATAACTTCACTTGACTTGTAGATATCTCTGAATTCTCGAATGGATATAGACTTTTCGATAACTCTGAGTTCTCTAATGAAGGAATGACTTGTCGATATATTTTTGAGTTCTCGAGTAGCTTTCCTGACTTCTCTTCTCCCGGTGGATATTGCTTATCCATTGAGTAGATATTTCTCATCCGTCGAGTAGATGTATAGCTTATCCGTCAGGTAGATATTGCTCATCCGTCGAGTAGATGTTATTCATCCATCGAGTGGATATATAGCTCATCCGTCGAGTAGATATTGCTTATCCATCGGTATTCTATGGAGTTTGAATGACTTCTCGATAAGTCATTATAGAGTTCTCGAATGACTTTTCTATAACATTAAATCTGTGACTTGTAGAGATCTTGACTTAGAACATTTTTCTCCAAACAGATTTATTCAACACCAAGCTTCTTCAAAATTCTTCTGAGGCATGATCTTCTTGATCTTCTTCCAGATAAAATCCTTAGGTTTGATACTGTTTTAGGAAAAAGACTCCAGTCTGTTGCTTTGCATTTTTACAGACTTTAAGTGTTACAAGTACATAATACAAATTTAGATAACAATATAACTTACTTAGGGTTGACAAGTTGTCTTAGTCTTGTTAAAGTACAGACATGTCTTTTATAATAATCTCCCCCAATTTGTGAGAAGATTGTTTCACACAAATTCATGCCTGTTAACAAGACTAACCCCAAGTTTAAAACTGATGGAAGATAAGATTAAAATATAAAGCTTGATAAAATTACAACTTGTACAACATAAGATTCACCAAGTTCCAAGATTACAGGAATCAGGTAAAAATAATTTTTACATCTGGTTCTTCTCTAAGTTTATCCTTAAGTGATCAAGAATTTCAAGTTCTTCTATGATGAATGTTCCACTTAGAGCTTTCACAAGTTTTTGCCTTGCTGCCTTAGGATACCCTTGGTCCAGATACTCTAACCTGAATCTTGAGAATTCACCAACTTTAATGTTTAAAAATCTACCATCTTTAGAAATTCTACTCAATCCTTTTGCTTTCAACTCTTCTGATCTTTTTATAAACATATCTATTTCTTCATCATGTTTCCTTCTTCTTTCTTCAGCTTCAATCTTATCTCTTTTCTTTGTTTCCTCCCTTTCAATCAACCATTCGGCCAAAGATGATCTCCAAGTTCTTGTAACAGTGTCCTTCCCTTTTAACAAGCTTAACACTCTCTTAATTTCTGCAGGAGTCAAAGAATCCATTAAGTCTTTATTTAGAAGAGTGAATGTACCATCCTTAAAATAGACTATAACTTCTCTTAGTGATACAACCCAGACTTTGACAATTTCCTCAGCTGAATTTTGGAAATGATCTTCATCCGTGATGCACCAATTTAGAGGTAGAAAGTCAGATTCTTTGAAGCAATTACAGATGGCCCTTTCAGTGACTTCTACTTCCTTTACAGGCTTGACTTTTTTAGGCTTTCTTCCCACAGATTTGAGATTGAATTTTAGTGAAGGTTTGGCTAAAGGTAGGGTTGTTATTTTCTTGAAGTTTGTGAGGCTTGAGGTGATTGGAATTTTTAGGAAGGAGTTGGCAGTTTGTCTATAAAGAAATTTTGGCTTAGGTCTTTGGGAAAGTTTGATGTTAGAGATAGTTGATGTTGTGAGTTGGGCTGAGGTTTGAGGTGGTTGAGTTTGGATATTTAGGGTTTTTTGAGTTTTTGAGTCATCATGAGGTTTTCTGCTCTTCCTTTCCCCTTTTCTCCTCTTGTCTTCATCTTTCTTGTCATCCTCCTTCTTCTCTCCACCCCTGCTTCCAGATGGCTTAGTAGACTGACTTGAATTTAAGCCAGAAGAATTTTGATCATCTTTCTTCTGCTCATCATCATCCAAATCATCTTTGTTGATTTTTGTTTTGGGAAAGTTTGCTTCTGCATTATCCAGATATCTTCTCAACAGTTTTATCATCTCTTCATCTTCAACAGTCTTGTTCCTTTTTACTTTTTGCTCAGTTTGAAGAGTCATGATGAGCCTTTTGTTTGCCATAACACAATGTTTAGGAACTTGAAAATGTTTGAAATATTTGGTAGTAGAACAAATATATGCCACTCCCTTGCTAGGCTGTAGATAAGCTCCTGGGAAAGCAGCTACTTGTGCATTCTTCAATTTTGTTAGCAAGAGAGTATATTCATGAATCACAATTTTGACTTTGATTATCAAAACATCTAATTCAGATGCCCACCTAGAGATAAGATAGTTACGGGACACCTTCATACATCTGTCTACCCCTGAGTCATTGATGTTTACCACTATCCTTCTTTCCTTGAAATTGTCTTTAGTTACCAAGATCACTCTTATTGAGTTTATTGTCCTGTCCAATGCTTTCTTGTAGGTGAAGAAATTTTTATTGAGAGAAACTCTGAGTGCCTTAAGCAGTTCATCAAATTCTCTGCTTTGACTGTGACCCTCAGCTGCTTTAAAAAGTCTCTCCATTCCAATATCAATTTTTCAACTTAAACTCTCTTCAACACATTGGACTTGTTGAGATGACCTTGACTGTGCCAACCTAGCCTCTATCTCCCCCTTAGTCTTATCGACAGGCATGAGAAGGGGAGTAGGGATTTCAGGTCTTACTTGTTCAAGCAAAGAAGGTAGTGGTATGTTGAGTTTACCCATGATGGCTCCTAAAGTTATGGAATTTTGCATTTGAAGATGCTTATGGGAGTCCATCAGAGTTTGGATGTCTGTTTGTTGGATCTTGACAAGAGATGTCAAAGCCTGAACTTGGGCAGTGAGAGAGGAGTTGGAGTCTTGCAATACTGTGACTTGATCCTGTAGAGACCGAATTTGCAGATTTGTTGAGGTGGATCCAGGCTGATAAGAGCTGCTAGATGTGCCAAAGTGTTCTCCTACAGCCTCTTTGATCCCTTCCATCAGCAATGCTGAAGGTTTATATCTGCTCTGGTGAAGTTGATCCAGCTGAACCTTGGTCTCATTTGAGTGAGTAATTTGTTGTTGGATCACTGTATGGAGATTTGTGAAGGATAGTTTGAGATTTTTGACTTCCTTCTCAATAGAGGCAAGATCCATCCTAGCCATTTGCTCAGAAAAATGCTTGAATTTTGAAGAGAGCTGCTCTTGAGATGGTATGATCATGTTCATTTTCTCATTCACTAGTTTTCTGATTCTGTCTTCATGACCAGTGAGCTTGATTTCAAGAGCCTTACCAAACAGATGAAATGCTTTGAGCTGAGCTTTGTATACATCTGTAATGGCATCATAGACAGCTTCTGGACTCAAGTCTTTTGCATTGCTGCCCAGAATAATAACATACTCTTCTCTAAATCTTGCCAAAACTTGATTCATCTCCAAGGCAAAGTCCTCAGACAGCCATGCATCCACATTCCCATCTGGCTCCGCATCATTGACAATTTTCTCCTTTTGCTCCTCAACTTCTTCATTATAAGCAATCATAATGGCTTGATAATCTTGGTTGCTCATGTTTGAAGTTAAAAGATACTGTGAAATGTTTGACAGTCCATAAAAGCTGCTCTACTAGTAGATCATCTACAAGGGTTGGTTGAGAGGCAGATTCTTGTAGCCACTGAGAGAGTATATGAGGTTGGTGAGGTTGAGAGCTTGATGGTTCATCAGAAACTTCTGTGACTGAAATCATAGTTAGAATCATAGATTTCTCTACGGTTATGACAGTGTGTTGTCCTCCACTTGTAGTGGGAACCTCCAATTGAATTGGAGGGGATTTGACTGGGTTACTGTTATGTGCACCAGCCTCAAACCCTTGTGTGTATTACAACACACCGGCACTTGAATGTGCTAAGCTTGCCTCCCCTATGACATGATCATGGGTAATTGTACTCCTAGCTTCCACTGTAGAGGCAATTTCTGCTAGGGTTGTGAAGGGATTTGTTCCTTCATAAGGAACCTCCAATTGAATTGGAGAGGATTTAGATAGCTCCCCCTCAGGAGTACTACCCTCAAACCTTTCAGTATGTGAGGACTGTTTTGCACATGAAGGTGCATTAGAGATATCCATGCATGGGGTCTTCAATAAAGACTGATGAACCCCCCATGTTTGTGATGGTATCATCAAGGTCTACCCTTGCATGCAGCCTCTCACCATCTGGATGAGGTGTCTGGGTGGTGAGCAAAGCTTCTTGAGCTAAGTCACTTGATTTTTGGTGCACTTGAGAAATGGAGTCAAGTGGAATTGGAATAGAAGAAATATTAGATAGAAGAAATTGTTGCTCAGTTGTGAGTGTTGGCATCTCCCCCTGAATAGATAAGGGAGCTTCAAGAGATGTGCTCTCACAGTAAGTGTCTTCCTTGTTTCTCCTACCAAACACTTGAATTGCTTCTTGTGCAGACTGTGCAGACTCACTCCTGGTTGTTTTTACAACTACATCCTGTTGGGAGGATGTAGAGGAAGATAAAGTGGCCAGCTCAGTTTGTTTACTTCTTTTGGATCTTTTGACCAGAGGTGGTACTCTTTCAGCTTTCTCCTCACCACTCTCAATTAGTACAACTAGGTTTATCCCCTTTCTCTTCTTTTTACTGAGCTCACCTTTTTGAGAAGATGAGGTAGTTGGTTTCCTAGCTTCTAAAGGTTGTGAAAGAATGGTTGCAGCTTGGGAATATCCCTATTGGTGATCCTGTATTTGTACTTCCACAAGTTCAGGAATCATAGCTGTACTAGATTGTGAATTTGATCACATGTTAGGCATATGATAAGGATAAGTCCTAAATCTTTCCAACATAAATAGAGTGATTTTCAGACTTACATTGACCTTATTCTTTGTAGTAAGTGAGACATGCCTGTACTTTAACAAGACTAAGACAACTTGCCAACCCTAAGTATGTTATATTGTTATCTAAATTTGTATTCTGTACTTGTAACACTTAAAATCTGTAAAAATGCAAAGGAGCAGACTGAAGTCTTTTTCCTAAAACAGTATCAAGCCTAAGGATTCTATCTGGAAGAAGATCAAGAAGATCATGCCTCAGAAGAATTTTGAAGAAGCTTGGAGTTGAATAAATCTGTTTGGAGAAAAATGTTCTAAGTCAAGATCTCTACAAGTCACAGATTTAATGTTATAGAGAAGTCATTCGAGAACTCCAGAATGACTTATCGAGAAGTCATTCAAACTCCAGAGAGTACCGATGGATAAGCAATATCTACTCAACGGATGAGCTATACATCCACTCGATGGATGAATAACATCTACTCGACGGATGAGCAATATCTACCCGACGGATAAGCTATACATCTACTCGACGGATGAGCAATATCTACTCAACGGATAAGCAATATCCACCGGGAGTAGTGAGGTCAGGAAAGCTACTCAAGAACTCAAAAAGATATCGACAAGTCATTCCTTCATTAGAGAACTCAGAGTTATCGACAAGTCTATATCCATTCGAGAACTCAGAGATATTTACAAGTCAAGTGAAGTTATGAAGACTACAGATCTCGATGAGCTGAAGACCTCTAAAAGCCAAACTCATTATGGAGTACTAGAGATCTCGATAAGCCTTTATACTTATCGAGATATCAAGTGTTCAAATAAATCAAACTGGAGATCTCGAAGTACAGTCTCCAAGTCAGAATTGCAGATCAGTTCAATATCCAAGATAAACAATCAACAAACAATCCAACAGTTGGATTGACAAGTCTTCAAAAAGCAGCTTGAAGAGTGTGCAAGATCAGCAAAGATTAACTGATAGAGGAAGATTAAAGTAAACACGGGATGCTAAAGATATGCTAAGCCAGAAGTGGAAGATTTGCTTTTCTATAAATAGAAATGACAAGTGATAGTTTAGAAAAGCTAATAACATGTTTATTATCCACTGTGTAAACCAGCAGTTAACTGAGCTATAAAGTTAACACTGGTCCTCTAATTAGAAGTAACAATTTAGATCAAAATTCTTGTAACACTCTCGAGAAGAAGCTGAGCTCTTTAACTTCGAAGAGCTTAAAAATTTTGTAGCAAAGCATCTTAATATTTAATACAAAATTAAGTGAGTTTTGATGATCTGTGTTCTTTATTTTGTTCAAGTTTAATTTCTGCGTGAACACTTTTCTATACAACATTTAATTTACTTTGTTCAACCGTTATCTTTCAAGAAAAGCCTAAAATCAAAAAAACACATTCACCCCCCTCTGTGTGTGATTCATTACCTAACACCAGCCCATCTCTAGAATCATCTCTAACAACTTACCATCCTTTCCTGATGGCAGAAAATCTCGCTCCTTCACAGTAGGCTTCGAGAGAAGCCTCGTGTACTCCTCTTCAACCTCAGGAGTAGAAAACAGCGCGACCGCGTGCTAGATCAGCGCGGGCGCGTTTGGCTACTGAAGTTGGCCCTGAATTTTTTTCTTTTTCTAATTTTTTTATGATTTTCTCCTCTATTCTTACGTCCTCTACCTACTAATGTACAACAAACTTGTGTTGCCTCCCAAGAAGCGCTTTTTTACATCGTTAGCTTGACGTAGAAACTTGAGATCAAATGGAAAACAAAACGGCACTAACCACCTCGCGGTTCACCGTGTCACCATAGCCCAATACGCCTTATGCTCGAGCTCCACCGGAAAATGACACCCCTTACTATAAACCAACTGAAATGATGACATTCCCAATGGAGTCTTATATGCTGTTCTATAAGCCCAAACAGCTTCATCAAGCTTTAAAGACCAATCTTTCCTCGATGGGCTCATAGCTTTCTCTAAAATGTGCTTAATCTCTCTGTTAGATACCTTAGCTTGACCATTTGTGTGAGGATGATAAGCCATAGCAATGCGATGATTCACATTATACCTTTGCATTATAGCAGCGAACTTGCGATTGCAAAAATGCGACCCCTCATCACTGATTATGACTTTTAGAGTGCCAAACCTTGTGAATATCTTCTTGTGAAGAAAATTAAGCACCACCTTCACATCGTTCGTTGGCAACGCTTTAACTTCAACCCATTTCGATACATTATCGACCTCTAACAAGATGTATTGATTGTTACAAGATGAGATAAATGGCCCCATGAAATCAATTCCCCAAACATCGAAGACTTCAACCTCGAAAAGCACATTAAGAGGCATCTCATCCCTCTTAGACATATTACCCACACGTTGACATCGATCACATATCAAAATGAACTGATGAGCATCTTGAAAAAGGTTGGCCAAAAGAAACCTGCTTGAAGAATACGAGCTGTTGTCTTTTCTCCACCACAGTGTCCTCCATAAGCCGTTGAGTGACAATCTCGCAAGATCCCCCCCCATTTCCCTGTAAGAAATACATCTCCTGATGATTTGGTCAGCTCCTTGTCGAAAAAGAAACGGCTCATCCCACATATACCACTTCACTTCATGTAGAAACTTCTTCCTTTGAGCGTACGATAAGTCTGGAGGCATGATATTACTCACAAGGTAGTTCACAATGTATGCAAATCACAGTTCTTCCTCTTGCACTCCAAATAACTGTTCATCGGGAAAAGACTCATTTATCAGTGTCTTGTCCAGTGAAGTAGCATTAAGGTTCTCTAAACACGAGAGATGACCAGCGACCTGATTTTCAGGCCCCTTTCTGCCCTTGATCTCTAATTCAAATTCTTGAAGCAAAAGAACCCATCTAATTAATCTAGGCTTCGAGTCCTTCTTCGAGACGAGATAACGAATTGCAGCGTGATCAGTGAAAATTGTCACTTTAGTCCTGAATAGATAAGATCGAAATTTCTCAAAACCATAGACAATAGCCAAGAGTTCTTTTTCCGTAGAAGTATAATTCAGTTGAGCACCATTAAAGGTCTTACTGGCGTAGTAGACCACTTGAAATATGTTGTTATTTCTCTGCCCAAGAACTGCTCCAACTACATAGTCACTTGCATTGTACATCATCTCAAAAGGTTCATTCTAGTCAGGTGCAGTTATGACATGTGTCGTGATTAAACTCTTCTTCAATGTCTCGAAAGTAGCAATGCACTCATCATCGAACTTGAAAGAGACATCTTTCTTTAGCAAACTGCACAATGGATTCGAAATCTTAGAGAAGTCCTTGATGAAACGCCTATAGAAACCCGCATGACCAAGAAAACTACGAATTCCCTTAACAGAAATTGGTGAAGGAAGATTTTCAATGACCCCCACCTTAGCTTTGTCCACCTCAAGACCCTTACTAGAAACCTTGTGCCCAAGAATAATGCCCTGTTGCACAATAAAGTGACATTTCTCCCAATTGAGAACCAGGTTGGTCTCAACGCACCTTTTGAGAACATGTCCAAGATTCTGCAAGCATTCATCAAAAGAATCGCCAAATACAGAGAAGTCGCCCATGAACACCTCTACATTCTGGCCAATCATATCAGAAAAGATGGCCATCATACATATCTGAAATGTGGCTGGTGCACCACACAGACCAATAGAAACTCGTCTGAAGGCGAAAGTACCAAATGGACAAGGAAGGTAGTCTTCTCCTGATCTTCTGGAGCGATACAAATCTGATTGTAGTCCGAATAGCCATCCAGAAGACAGTAGTACTCATAACCATCCAATCGGTTAAACATCTGGTCAATGAAAGGCAGAGGGAAGTGATCCTTCCTCGTGGTCTTGTTCAACCTCTATAGTCCATACAAACACTCCATCCCTTGATTGTTTGAGTAGGAATGAGCTCATTCTTCTCATTAGCAACAACTGTGATACCTCCCTTCTTTGGTACACACTGAACTGGACTCACCCAAGAACTGTCAGAAATGGGATAAATAATTCCTTCATCTAGCCACTTAAGAATTTCCTTCTTCACTACTTCCTTCATGATCGGATTAAGTCTTCTCTGCTGCTCGACCGTAGGTTTGCTACCTTCCTCTAGCAGAATTTTATGCATACAATAAGAAGGGCTGATTCCCTTAATATCTGCTATTGTCCATCCAATTGCCGATTTAAACTCTCTTAGAATCCTCAAAAGCTTCTCCTCATCGCTACCTGGAAGGTCAGATACAATAATAACAGGCAAAGTAGATGCATCACCTAAAAACGCATACCTCAAATGTTCAAGTAAAGGCTTAAGCTCAAGAGTAGGAGCTTCCTCAATAGATGACTTGAGGCATTTAGGAGCTTTATTTAATTCCTCCATTCCAAGAGATTCAAAAGGCATATCAATCTTCCTCTTCTAGGGAGAAGCATTCATATATTACAGTTGTTCTTGACCTTCGTCATCTTCACTGTCTGAATTCCCCAACAAGGCCTTCTCTAAGGCATTAGACCTTAGCAACTGATCAAATTCTGAAGTAACCACAGAATCGACCAACTCCACTTTAAAGCACTCCTTATTTTCTGTGGGAAAATTCATAGCATTGAACAACCTAAAAGTTACATGCTGATCCAACACTCACATTGTAAGCTCACCCTTCTGCACATCTATCAAGGTTCAGCCAGTCACCAAGAAAGGTCTTTCTAAAATTATGGGAATCTTCTTATCCTCCTCGAAATCCAAAATTACAAAATCAGCAGGGAAGATGAGTTTATCAACCTTTACCAAGACATCCTCCGCAATACCTCGCAGATATGTAATAGAACGGTCGACCAACTATAAAGTCATATAAGTCAGTTTTGGATCAGGCAAGTTCAACTTCTTGAAGATTGACAAAGGCATCAGATTGATGCTAGCTCCCAAGTCACATAAGCATCTGTCAAAAGACACTTTTCCAATAGTGAATGGAATAGTGAAGCTTCCCGGATCTTTAAACTTCGGAGGCAACTTCTGTTACAGCACAACACTGTATTCCTCCGTGAGAGCGACAGTCTCTAAATTATCTAGCTTCACTTTCCGAGAGAGTATACCTTTCATAAACTTTGCGTAACTAGGCACCTGCTCATGAGCCTCAGCAAAAGGTATGTTGATATGAAGTTTCTTGAACACCTCCAGAAACTTCTCAAATTGCTTATCCAGCTTTTTCTTCTATAGACACTTAGGAAAAGGTGGTGGAGGATAGATCTGTTTCTCCCCTGTATTACCCTCAGGAGGAGTGTGTTCAATAGTAGTATTCCTTGGTTCCACTTCTGCTTCCTACTGCTCTACTTCTTCTTCAGCCCCAGCTTTTTCTTTCTAAACTTGAGTTTGTTCGGGATTCGCAACCTTTCCAAACCTCAAAGTGATTGCCTTCACCTGCTCCTTAGCTTCCCTCTTTCCTGGCACTTCAGTGTCACTAGGTACTGTACCAGGTTGACGATTTAGCAAGGCATAGGCAATTTGTCCAATTTGATTCTCCAAGGTCTTGATAGAAACAACTTGACTCTTGCACATAAGCTTCAACTCCTCTAATTCAGATTTTTTATTAGCTTCATTGTAGCTCTTAGCCCACAAGGCTCCTCCTGAAGTTGCATCGAGCATGGGTCTAGAAGTAGCACCCAATCCATTGTAGAAATAGTTTATAATCATCTAATCAGGCATTCGATGGTGTGGGCACTTCCTTAGCATCTCCTTATATCGATCCCAAGCGTCACACATAGATTCACTAGTTTGGTGAGCAAACTGAGTAAGAGCATTCCTGATTGCAGCAGTCTTCCTCATATGGAAGAATTTAGTGAGAAACTTTTGAGCAAGATCCTCCCATGTGGTGATAGATCCTGGTGGTAGAGAATGTAACTAGCACTTTGCTTTATCCCTCAGAGAGAATGGGAAGAGTCGCAGCTTGATAACATCTTTAGTCACACCATTGAACTTAAAAGTGTCACAAATCTCAATAAAATCCCTGATGTGCATGTTGGGGTCTTCAGTAGGAGAACCCCCAAACTGAACTGAGTTCTGTATCATCTGAATCATGCTTAACTTGATCTCAAAAGCGTTAGCCGACATGGCTGGTCTGATGATGCTTGATTGAATATCATCGATCTTAGGCTGAGAATAGTCCATCAAAGCCTTAGGAATTTCTTCTTGATCTCCCATCACCACTAAAACTGGTTCCTCTACTTTCTTTTCTTCTTCTATCTTCTCTTTGTCCTCAAAAACTTCCCTTCGAAACCACTACAACTTCTTCCTCGGCTTTATCCAGAGTTCTCTTACGAGACTGCAAACGCGTATGCATACACGCTCGCTAGAGTACCTGAAATAAGACAAGGGAACAGATAAGTAACAATTTCCGAGTCAATGACCTTTAACGATCACTGATGATATACATATAAATAAAAAATAACACTGCAGTCCCCGGCAGCGGCGCCAAAAACTTGTTAGTCGCTAAACACGCGCTAAAATTCACGCAAGTATACACGTTCGCAAGTAGTATAAGATATAAATCAGATTCATTCCCACATAGACTGGCTTTGGTTAACTAATTAATTTATGCACTTATGCACCGATGATATGGTTATTATCCAATGCTAAGACGAATAACAAATTGGGATTATTTTATAACTAAGAATTAAACTAACAATTATAACTAAGAAAGTATGAATGTTGAATTAATATATCTGAGATAAACATAGGATTCTAACTTTATTAAATACTTCATTCAATTGCCTTTTCATTCTTAACCTTAGCATGTAATGGTGATGAAACTAATCAGATAACACGAAACTGATAAACGTCAACTTTCGTTGCACGAATACCATACTACCAGACATCCACAAAAGAGATAGAAGCTGAATAGACACCAATTATATTGAGACCCTATATGTCTATAGAATTTGACAACATAACGGTTTAATGTACAAGTTATCTATCGTGATTACATAGGGCAAGTAAGGTGGTTAAAATTACCTATGAATTATGCATAACAATAACACATGAACCTATGCTAGCATGGCAAGTTCTAAACCCTTAAATTCACTTTCACTTCATTAAGAATTAACAAGTTATCTTATAAGTTCGCGACGCTCATAAAATGAATAAGCACAACCAATACTAGGTTATCATACAATCACCACACACTAAGGCATCGAAACAAATTAGCTAAAGAAATCCATAAGTAAATCCGTTAGAACCCCACGATAACGATTAGCCCATAATCGGGCTCATCATCAATGTGGGTTCTAATGAAAGCATGATATAATAAACGTAGTCTTTATAAACGAATAATAAACAAAGTATAAGACAAGAGTATAGGTTCAAGAATAAGAAAACTAGCATCCAACGTTACAACTTAAACAAAGAATCACAAGTTAAAACTAGGTTTTCTTCGCCTTGGTTGAATTGTGCTAAAACGGCCTTCTTTACTCCTTCTCCCTGTTCTCTGATGTGTCTCCTGAAAAATGAACTTAATTATATATATATATATATATAGCAGCCCCATGCAGGGTAGAAGTCTTCTGGATCAAAAGCCTATTAGAATCATGATTCTTTGAATTCGACCTGGCTCGGCCGCGCGCTTGACCAGCACGGGCGCACTGAGTTTCTGGACTTTAGGCGCGGCCGCACGCTATCACAGCGCGGGCGCGCTTCTTCCATGGATCAACTTCTGATTTCTTCATTTTCTTGCTGAATTGAGCCGACTTTCCAAGAGGTTTTATTCCAACACCACCTTAACACCAAATTAGCACCAAAATAATGCTAATTCACCTGATTACCTAGATAATGCCTGAAAATGCAAAAACACTAGAAAACACATTAAAATACCATCAACTTAAGTACAATTACACCAATTCAAAGCTTTACAGAGCGTAATAAAGTATCATATATGTAATATCTGGGATATATCGTATAATTATTTTGCTAATAAATAAATATTACGCATGTTTAGTATTTATTCTGTGAATTAATTGTTAAGTGGTATATGTATTTGGATGTTTAAAAATAATATCAATTGAGTATTTTAATTTTTATAAGTCCAAAATAAAATATAGATAATTGTCATATCTTCCGATTTATTTTTATGTTGATTTATGATTTTATAGGAAATTTATGGATTTTATAAAATCTTATTCCGAGTATTTATAAACTATTTTATATAATCGGGAACCAACCGACGTCACCCGTTTTTACGTTTTTATAACCCGAAACTCTTCCGAGAACTCCTTCCAAACCTAATTGCAATATTCCGAGCATTTTCCATGTTTCGACTTTTTCGATCCGGCGTACGGTTTGTCCTGTGCGAGTCCCGACACAATATTTTCGATACATTATTCGTTTCGGTAAATCAATAAAACTTGTATTTTTGATAAACGGGATCTTTTTATTAAAATATTACAATTATCACCTCGTAATACGTGTAGCCAGGCTCTGAGACCAAGACCGCAATACAAATTATACTGATTTGGATAATTATCCCGAAAATCGGTACCGTTTGGATCTGTTTTTTTAAAAAAACGTACCATTTTGTATCCGGAATGATCCAACGGGATACTAATTTTCCGTAATTATAAATAGCCTTTACCGTATTTTATTTCGTACTGAAAATCATTTGCAAACAGTAACTATAGAATTTTCCAGAGAAAAACCCTAATTTCATATAAACTTTCAAGAATCAAACTACAATTTGGAGGTGTTAGTGTAATATGCTCGGGAAGCTCTAGTAACCAAAACGGAGGTTTTGAAGTGTTCTATCAGACTATCCAAGTTTCAGAACTGCAGAATTAAAAGTTTATTTTATATATTTTTATTTATTTTCGAATTATTTTGATTAAAAATATGAATTTTTGTACGGATGATTATTTGAATGATTTGATGCTTGCATGTTGTAGAGCTTGTTCTCCTGATGATTTTCATATGTCATATGACTGATTTGGAGTTCAATAACATGTTCAAAATTGAGTTTAATTTTCGAATTTTAAAATTAGGGTTTATAACCCGTATGAATGTTCTTAATTGAAAATTAGGGCTTTTTGTTCTAGGGGTTATTAGCTGTTGAAATAGAGTGGGCTGTGTTCCTTATGAAATTTGCAATCGATTGGTATATAGCTCGTTAACAGAGGATACATGAATCGAAGGGAGTTGTGTTTTTAAGTTTACGTCGAGCTCGCCGGAAACCGACGAACTTCCCGGCCAACTCATTGGTTATCTGTGTTATTGAATGGTATGGTTAAATTCCTTGTGAATTGTAGATTAATTCTAGAGCTTTTGATGACGGGAGAATTCCGGGAACGAATTCTTCGGCGAACCCCGACTGTTTTCTGGCGAGGGGTGGTAAAATTGCAGTTAGATCCCTCTATTTTTGAAGATGATGAAGTTTAGTCCCTGTAGTTTATAAAGTTTTTCAAAAATAGGATTCCTGTTTATAAAATGTTTAAAAATTATATTTCCTATTTATTTTAATTATAAAAATTCATTTTTTTAATTTCTGAAAATTTCAAAAATTATTATTTTAATTCCAAAAATTATTTTTAATTCAAAAATAAATCTGAATTAATTAGTTAATTAATTTTAGTTAATAATTAATTGATTAATTGGTCAATTAATTCGAAAATTAATTGATTTAAATAATTATTAATTGATTTTAATTAATTATTTAATTAGATTTAATTATTTAAAAATGATTTAAAAATTCCAAAAATAGTTTCGAGCTTTAAAATATTATTTTAAATTGTTTTCAAGGCTCGATAATTATTAGAAAATTATTTTGAAGCCAGATGTGGCCAACCGAACCCTGTTTATTACTTAAAAATTTATCCAACGACCCGTTTTAATTCCGAAAAATGTATTAAAAATCATATTAAATACCCGAAAGCCTGCTTATGACCCGAGACTCCTTTATAAATGATATATCATTGATTGTTTGATGTGTTACATGTTATATGTGACTTGTTTGACTATCGGTCTATATGTTCGGTGTTTACTTGTTTATAGCATAACTTTCAATCCGTTAATCGGATTTCGGTAAAACGAAGGGTAGATAGAAGTGTATACCGAATAAAATCGTACGAGTTGAGTATTGATAGATGCTTATAATATGTGAGCAGAAGAGGCAAGGCTTAGGAAAGGGAAGCAGATAATCGAGGAGTAAGACGGTTGTGACTGGAAATTAGTGCAGTATAGCAAGCTAGTACCAGGGAAGTGTTCTGAACTTTCTCGAGATATATTGTAGTTGATAAATAGTCTTGTTTCATAATACAAGAGTTTTGAAGCACTAACCCTGAACCTTGATTTCAGTTGTTGATCTTTGAGCCGTAAACCTTATTCTTTCTGAACCATTGATTGTTGTATAACCGAATACGAATCACAAATATACGATGCTACTCCGCAAATACATACAAACTAAATGCCAAACACTGACTCAAATTGCTTACATACTCAAACCATTGTACCTTATGCTTTGAAAGACCAAATCCTTGCAACCTTGAAACTTTGATTCCTTTATTATCCAATTCTTTCATTACCTAACAACCATTCTTTGAAATTGACATATTGATCCTTTGTGAAGATTGAAACTATTTCATTATTGAATATCCAATGTTGCTTATGATTTTGTTTATTGCTTTACATTGTTTATTCTGTTATTATGTTAGAATTGGATTGTTTAATAAAATTGTAGACCAGATTCATGGTCAGGGTCAAGCTAGGCCAATGTGTGCCTTGGATCCCGTAAGTAGAGCAGAGCTGTGTGCCTTGCTCGGGGTTAGTGCATGACTGATCAGCAGCCTAACCTTGGTTTTTAAAATAAAAATATAATATCCAATTCTAAATCATTAATCATTATTCACTTGATACCTTAATCCTTTTCACTTGATGATCATTATTCTCAGTCTTGTCATTGTGACTTGCTGAGCTAGTTAGCTCATTTGTGCGATGTTGTTTATATTCTTTTCCAGTTAAGAAGGAACCAGTTGGTAGCGGGGATCCCCAATCTAGTGCGAGAGCTAGGGATCCAGGTTGATCGAGTTAAGCTAGCTGGCAGCTTTTGAGATAGTTTAAGTTTGTAATAATGTTTAATGTTCAGTTCTAAGTTTGAATAGTTGGGATTTGGATGTTTGCAATATATGTGTGTGTGTGGCTTGTGGACATAGTTTAACCTATTACGGTCCATGGTAGTTGTTAAGTAGGGTCACTGCATATTATTATTATCTTTATTATTGTTATAAGCAGGTTATAAATAAGGTGTGTGTGTGTGTGGACCCCAAACTTCTGACCCGGGTTTGGAGGGCGCCACATGTTTGGTATCAGAGCTATAGGTTATAAGTCACTGACACAAGTCTAGGTTGACGGGAATGGGTAAAGGGTTAGGATTAGAAGTAATGAAATATAAAGATAGAACATCGAGAGGATGAGTGCGACGGTATAACAGGTATTAGTATAATTCGCGTTGTGGTTCGAGATTATTATATTGCGATATAATTTCAGATTAAAGCAATGGCCGAATCTTTCATCTCCGTACCAGCTAATCACTCAGAGCCCTCAGTTGCAGCCCGTACCACTGCAGGCTATTCCACCCCCAGGCATGAGGCCACCTATCAGAGGACCTCCACCAGCTGATTCAGATTCCATTGGGCATTCAGTTGTGGGTGCCCCATTCCAGTCAATATTGTATCTTGTTCCTTATTACCGGTATGAGGCTCTTTTATTGGAGCGTGATTCCTTGTTGGCACAGATCTGAGAGCTGCATCATATCATCAGGACTACAGATGTTGATCGTGGTGTGAGGGAGCTTCGAGAGGAGATCCATGTGACACTCAGGATTCTTGAGGCTAGGCTACATGGAGCTACATTACCTAGTTGAGGCCCTGATGCACTTATTGTTAGTGTATACTGAAAATATTTATTTGAAGTATGTACATTTATTTCTGGCCAGTTTATTTGAGAATCATTTGAATGTTTACATGTTGTCTAATATTATATATTGTGAACAATCTAGTATCAAATGAGATACAGAATATTAGATTGTCAAATACGGTTATATAATATAATAAGGTTCACAGCACATGTGGTGTTGGACAATCCACTGGTATGGCTGTAGTATTATTTAGATTAGTTTATATTGACTAATAAATAATACTAGTATACTTTGTGTATATTGAAGGGGATCAAATTTAGAATTGTTCCCTTAATACTGATTAAGAAGGAGAACTAAGATATTATGTTATTATTAATGCTTAGGTTCTTAATCTGGAAATAGTAATTGACACATGTATATTATTTACATGCTTTGATTTATATATGACATAATTCTTTTGAATTATATCATTATATTTTGGGTGATGGAATTATATACATGGTGGATATTATTTATTGAAGGAATCCATGTCCTGATAATATTCGGGTTAATGATGTCCCCTTGAAAGCTCAAAAAGATTTAATTATGTGAAACCCTACAGGTGGAATTTATTCTGGCATAATTAAATAAAGGTTGAGTGGATGATCAAGGATAAAAGATATTAATTAAATAAATTATCAGTAATTTATTTAATTAATGGACATATGATATTTTAAACATGGGGAATTTGATAAGCAAATAATATTGGAACCGAATTAATTAAATTACGGTATTAGGAAAGGTAGTGCAAATATTAATTCTTAAGTGGATTGAATTAATATTTAATTACATTGGGCTATGCTCAAGATGTAATTAGAAGGCCCAACCTAATTATCCATGGTCCCTATTGTAGCCTATATATATTCTTATTCTCTTCTTGCTTGGAAATTATGTGAAAACATATTGTAGCCACCAAGGAGCAAGAAGAGAGGATAACTTGAGGAGACGGAGGCCACACTTCGCTCAAGGGAATTTGGGAATACAATAGAAGAGCGTGGAATCAACCATTAACAAGGTAATCCTATTTTCGTAATCTTTATCGTAAAACGTAGTAACACCCTAAGTCCGTGGTTCCCAACAATTGGTATCAAGAGCCTGGTAATGGGTTCTACGTTTTATGATATAATGTCCATGTCATAATTATATATGCGTGTATATAGTGTTTTGCCTATATTGATTTTGATGCAGGTTGTTAATCCACTATTATGGTCATGTATATTTTAATTATGTGTTTGGATCCCACGTGGTTTAATCGTGGTTAATTTTTGTTTTGGTTTCCACGTGGTTTAATCGTGGTTGTAATTTACACGAGGGTTGATCGTGTTAGAATAGATTTTACATAATTAGTTTTGTATTAGATCTATTTTTTTTGTAATTGTTCCGGGTATTTTGTAATAGTTATGTACGATCGGAAATCAATTCCTGTAGTTTTTTGTTCCACTGTGCGATTACAAGGGGCTGCTGTTGATGTTTGGATCGAACAAAATCAAAACAAAAATCACAGAAAAGCAACAGGCGCGCGCGCTGCGGCCGCTGCGGCAGCTGGGGCTGCTGGGGCCGCTGCGGTAGCTGGGACTGCTGGGGCTGCTGGGGCTGCGGCGGCAGCTGGGACTGCTGGGGCTGCTGTGGCAGCTGGGACTGCTGGGGCTGCTGGGGGCGTCGGGGCGCGCTTGGGGCAAATTTTTTTTTGAGAGCTGGATTTTTTTCAAGGGCCATAATAGTGGAAAATTTATTTTAATTTTTTCCATTAAATTTTAATTATTACTTTAATTTATTGATTATGTGTGTAATTCTTTTAAAATTGCATGTTTAACTTAATTAGGACGACATGGACATAAATTTTATTTATTACTTTAATTAAATGTTATATGTTGCTAAAATTATGTGTGTATTTTGAATGCATGATTAGACATAATTATAACAACATAGGGCCCCATTTAATTTTAAAATTCCTCAATTTTAATAAAAAAAATTCTAAGTGGGAGAGGGAATTAATATGAAATTAAATCCCATGGTCTCCATTATTGGTTGTAGGTAATTTAACATAAAGATGAATATAAATTATATATACGTCACCCATCGTGGCATGTAATTTATGGTGTCTAGAATGTAATAGAAATTACTAGAACAAACTTCTTAAATTAATAAATTTTGAAAGGAATAAATACGGATTTTCTTTATTTCTGATTTGGGGCGATTTTGTCAAAAACGGGTTCATCGAACTTGTAAGGCTGTGGGTTTTAAGCGAGACCGATGTGACTCCTCCACTACCTGGAAATCAAACCATTGATGAATATTGAATTGAAGTATTCTATTCAAGGCAAAATTACGAATATTGGAAGGTATACACGCCACCCATCGTGGCGTACCAAGTTCCATAAATTTCAAATAATTTAAGATTTGATGATGGTATACACTTAGCTATGAAAAATAATATAGTCCACCCCAACGTGGCATATTATTTAGTAATAGGACCGAAGTAACATTTAAACAAAATTAGGTGGTATACATGTCACACATCGTGGCGTACCAGAAGCTTATGGTGTTTATATTTTAGTGCATTAAATTTTAATAATTGTTAGAGGAATCAATAGATCTTAATAATTAATGCACCCTTATTTATGTGATGTTTTTATGCATGATTCTCAGGATAAAATGGGTTTTAATCCACTATTCACCATACTTAAGGATAACTAACTTACCGGACCTAACTATATTGAATGGAAACGAAATTTGGACATTGTGTTGACTGCTGAGGAGTACAAGTTTTGCACTTATGAACCCAAGCCTGAACAGCCTGCTGTTGATGCTCCTGAAGGTGAGAAAGAGTATTATAAACGGTGGATTAAGGCTGATGAAATGTCGCGATGTTACATTCTGGCAGCAATGTCGGGTGTTTTGCAGCATCAACATCAGTCTATGGCCACTGCTTCAGATATTCTCTTTAATCTCAAGGAACTTTTTGGAGATCAGAATAGGGCTGCTAGGCAAGTAGCCATGAAGGCTTTAATGAACACTCAGATGGCTAAAGGCATACCTGTAAGGGATCATGTTCTCAAGATGACGTCTCATCTGAATGAGATAGAGATCCTTGGTGCTGAACTTGACGGGGAAACCTAGATTGACATTATCCTTATGAGCTTGTCCAAGAGTTTTGAGCAGTTCCGCTTGAATTACAACATGAACAAGAGGCAGTATAGTCTCGCGGAACTGCTGACAGAACTTCAGGCAGCTGAAGGATTATTTCGGCAGAGTGTTCAAGTGAATGTGGCTGAGAAAGGTTCTTCCTCTAAGCTGAAAGGTATTAAGAAGAAGAAAAAGGCTCAGACACAGAAAGCTGTGAAGGCAGTGGGAGTTCAGGGTGGTGTGAAAAAGCCTAAGGGAAAGTGCTTCAGATGCAAACAGTCAGGTCACTAGAAACAGGATTGTCCTCTTCCTAAGAAGACAAACAATACTGGTATGTCTCTTTCTCTAGTTACAGAAACATTTATAGTGGCTATATCTACGAGCACTTGGTGTGTAGATACAGGAGCCACTGATCATGTTTGTAATTCTATGCAGGGGTTCCAGCTATCCAGAATGCTTAGAGATGGTGAGATATACGTGTTCATGGGAGATGCTACGAAAGTAGCAGTAGTTGCAGTAGGAGTTATTCATTTATCTTTTGGTTCTGATAGGATTTTGGTTTTGAACAATTGTCTTTATGCACCTTCTTTTAGAAGGAATTTAATTTCGGTTTCTAAACTTGCTTTGGATGGTTATAATGTTTGTTTGGATCGTAATGTTTCTATTATGATGAATAAACAAATTATATGTTTTGGTACATTGCAAGACAATTTGTATATAATTAATCCTAGTTAACCTGCACTGCAACTGCAATTTAGGGAATTGAACAACACATCTTCTAACTCTACTAAAAGAAAGGAACCTTCTAGTTTGAACCAAACATATCTTTGGCACTTGAGATTAGGTCATATTAACTTGAGGAGGATTCAAAGACTGGTAGTAGATGGGCCTTTAAGCTCATTGGCAGTGGAGCCATTTCCAGTTTGTGAATCCTGCTTGGAAGGTAAAATGACTAATAGGCCTTTCAAGTCAAAGGGGAATAGAGCCAAACAAGTATTAGAATTGGTTCACTCTGATTTATGTGGACCCATGAATATCTAAGCAAGAGGTGGTTATGAATATTTCGTCACTTTCATTGATGATTATTCTAGATATGGGTACGTTTATTTGTTATGTCGTAAGTCTGAGTGCTTTGATAAGTTCAAAGAGTACAAAGCTAAAACGGAGAAGCGACTTAATAAAAGTATCAAGTCACTACGATCAAATCGTGGTGGCGAATACTTGCTTGGAGAATTTAGGGAATATTTATCAGAAAATGGGATAGAATCCCGGTTAACTGCACCAGGCACACCCCAGCAGAACGGTATAGCAGAGAGAAGGAACCGGACTCTTTTAGAGAGTGCTAGATCGATGATGAGTTATTCGGATTTACCCAAGTCGTTTTGGGGACATGCCTTAGAGACAACAACTTATCTTCTGAACTTAGTACCTTCTAAGTCGGTTCCTAAAACACCCTTAGAATTGTGGACCGGGGATAAACCGAGTCTAAGACATATTCGAATATGGGGTTATCCAGCACATGTGCTGAACAAGAACGCGACTAAGTTAGAATCTCGTACAAAAGTAAAGTTGTTTGAAGGCTACCCCATGGGAACGAAAGGATATTTATTTTATAGTCCGAAGAATCGGGATGTCATTGTTAGCACCAATGCAAGATTCTTGGAGGAGGACTATATAATGAATCACAAACCCATGAGTAGTGTCGTTTTAGAGGAACTAGTGGGAGGAACAAATAATACCCATGAAGCTGAAGTACAAGTAGAACAACCACAACATAATGTACAACCTGTCACTAACACCGCACCAGTGCCTCGTCATAGTGGGAGGGTTGTTCAACAGCCTGATAGATTCATATTTTTGGGAGAGTCTTCAGACTTGGTCCCTGGTGAACATGATGATGATCCCCGTACATACGAAGAGGCAGTACAAGACAAAGATGCAGATCTTTGGCAAAAGGCGATGGAATCTGAGATAGAATCAATGTATTCTAATCAGGTCTGGGAGCTCGTGGAACCACCCAAAGGTATAAAACCTATTGGATGTAAGTGGATCTACAAGAAAAAGAGGGGATTAGATAAAAAGGTGAAAGCCTGGAAAGCAAGACTTGTTGCGAAAGGGTATACTCAGAAAGAAGGTATCGATTATGAGGAAACCTTTTCACCGGTAGTCATGCTTAAGTCAATCCGTATTCTTTTATCTATAGCAGCTCATCTCGATTATGAGATTTGGCAAATGGATGTCAAGACAACTTTTCTTAATGGAAGTCTTGAAGAAACCATCTATATGCAGCAACCAAAAGGATTCATTAAGGAAGGCCAAGAGCATCTGGTATGTAAGCTTAAGAGGTCTATTTATGGACTTAAACAAGCTTCTAGAGACTGGAATATTCATTTTGATCAGGAAGTCCAGTCATATGGATTTGATCAAAGTCCAAGCGAATCGTGCGTGTATAAGAGAAGTGAAGGTAATGCAGTGGTTTTTCTAGTACTATATGTAGATGATATTTTACTCATTGGAAACAATGTTGAGATGTTGTCATCAGTAAAGGCATGGTTGTTCAAACAATTTGACATGAAGGACTTAGGTGAAGCGGCATACATCCTTGGGATCAAAGTTATAAGGGATCGCAAGAAAATGATGTTGGTTTTATCTCAAGAGCCGTACATTGATGAAGTATTAGCTTGTTTTAACATGCAGAACTCCAAGAAAGGTTTTTTACCTTTTAAGCATGGAGTTGCTCTATCTAAGAAGCAGTGTCCTTCGACACCTAAGGATATAGAGAGCATGAAAGCAGTTCCTTATGCTTCAGCATGTGGAAGCTTAATGTATGCTATGTTATGTATGAGGCCTGACATCTGCTTTGCTGTAGGCATGGTTAGTAGATATCAGTCGAGCCCAGGCAAGGAACATTGGAGTGCAGTAAAAACTATACTCAAGTACCTAAGAAGGACTAAGGAGTATATGTTAATTTACAAGGCCTCAGATCTATTTCCTTTGGGATATACTGATTCAGATTTCCAATCAGATAGGGATAAGAGGAAATCAACCTCGGGATATGTTTTTACTTTGGAAGGTGGAGCCGTTATATGGAGGAGTGTAAAGAAGAAATGCATTGCAGACTCCACCATGGAGGCCGAGTACGTGGCGGCCTCTGAGGCTGCCAAGGAGGCTGTATGGTTCAGGAACTTCCTTTTGGACTTAGATGTGGTACCTAATTTGCCTAGGAGCTTGACGGTGTATTGTGATAACACTGGTGCTGTGGCAAATTTAAAGGAACCGCGAGACCACAAAGCAGCTAAACATATTGAACATAAGTATCATCTCATACGAGGAATCGTAAAGCGAGGGGATATAGTTGTGGCTCACATATCATCAGAAGACAACCGTGCAGATCCTTTCACAAAGAGCTTGCCAACCAAGGTTTTTGACAAGCATGTGGAAGCGATAGGAGTCAGATGGATGGACACATAGTTTTTTTTTATGTAATAGTGGATTAAATAAACACTGATGTACACATAGAATATTTTGAGTATAAGTGGGAGATTGTTAGTGTATACTGAAAATATTTATTTGAAGTATGTACATTTATTTCTGGCCAGTTTATTTGAGAATCATTTAAATGTTTACATGTTGTCTAATATTATATATTATGAGCAATCTAGTATCAAATGGGATACAGAATATTAGATTGTTAAATACGGTTATATAATATAATAAGGTTCACAGCACAGGTGGTGTTGGACAATCCACTGGTATGGCTGTAGTATTATTTAGATTAGTTTATATTGACTAATAAATAATACTAGTATACTTTGTGTATATTGAACATGATCAAATTTAGAATTATTCCCTTAATACTGATTAAGAAGGAGAACTAAGATTCTATGTTATTATTAATGCTTAGGTTCTTAATCCAGAAATAGTAATTGACACGTGAATATTATTTACATGCTTTGATTTATATATGAAATAATGTTTTTGAATTATATCATTATATTTTGGGTGATGGAATTATATACATGGTGGATATTATTTATTGAAGGAATCCATGTCTTGATAATATTCGGGTTAATGATGTCCCCTTGAAAGCTCAAAAAGATTTAATTATGTGAAACCCTACAGGTGGAATTTATTCTGGCATAATTAAATAAAGGTTGAGTGGATGATCAAGGATAAAAGATATTAATTAAATAAATTATCAGTAATTTATTTAATTAATGGACATATGATATTTTAAACATGGGGAATTTGATAAGCAAATAATATTGGAACCGAATTAATTAAATTACGGTATTAGGAAAGGTAGTGCAAATATTAATTCTTTAGTGGATTGAATTAATATTTAATTACATTGGGCTAGGCTCAAGATGTAATTAGAAGGCCCAACCTAATTATCCATGGTCCCTATTGTAGCCTATATATATTCTTATTCTCTTCTTTCTTGGCAATTGTGTGAAAACATATTGTAGCCACCAAGGAGCAAGAAGAGAGGATAATTTGAGAAGACGGAGGCCACACTTCGCTCAAGGGAATTTGGGAATACAATAGAAGAACGTGGAATCAACCATTAACAAGGTAATCCTCTTTTCGTAATCTTTATCGTAAAACGTAGTAACACCCTAAGTCCGTGGTTCCCAACACTTATGGGATGGGCTAGTGAGGTGATGGAAGACTTTGAGAGGCTGGGAGGACCAGAGTTTCCTTGGAGTTAGATCCAAAGATGGAGATGCTGATCAGTGCTGTTGCTAGATATGCTGACTAGTGAGTAGATTTGTTGTACCCTTTTGCTTTTCTTCCGAAGCGTTTTAACGCTTGTACTACCTAAAACTTTTGATCTATATATATCAGTACCTTTTCCTTTCCAGCATTGTTATTTACATTACTACACCTGTTTTACTTTATTTTATTTATTGTACCAGTTATACCCCTGTGATACCATGTACCCTATTCCCTTAACTGTTTATATTCTGTAAAGAAGCATGCAATTTACTTAGTTCAACTGTTACAACTGTTTTCAAAAAGAGATATTTCTGTTTTACAAAACTTTTCTTTTATGCAAAGGATTTGATTTAAAAGCTAAATAAGTTGTTTGATTCTTTACAGAAAATGCCTCCCAGAAGAAATATCCGCACCAACACCCAGAATGAAAAAACCAACAACAACAATAACAACCAAGATGATACTAACCAGAATGCAAACCCAGGACCCATAGACCCAGCAATTATCCAGATTCTTCAAATCTTAGCCCAACAAACAGTTCACTTGACACAACAACAACAAAGACAAACCAATCCCCAGGTAACTTTCAAAACTTTTCAGGCAGTATACCCACTAGAATTCAAGGGTCCCTAGAGCCGATTGAAGCAATTGTTTGGTTAAAGGAAATAGAGAAGTCGTTTGCTTTAGTTAAAGTGAAGGAAGAACAGAAGGTGGAGTTTGCAAGTTATTATTTGAAGAATGAGGCCACCTATTGGTGGGAGACTGTGAATACATTGGAAGGTACATATGTTATTACTTGGGGGAGGTTTAAAGAATTGTTTTCAGAAAAATATTTTCCCCAGTTTGTTCAGGATCAGATGGAGCTGAAGTTTGTAGAATTTAAGCAAGGAACTATGTCGGTAGCTGATTATGAAAGTAAGTTTGAAGAGTTGTCAAGGTATGTGCCGTCATATGTAGATACTGACAGGAAGAAGGATAAGAGATTCCAGCAAGGTCTGAAGCCATGGATCAGAGGGAAGGTAGCCATCTTTGAATTGGATACCTATGCAGGAGTTGTACAAAAGGCCATGATTGCAGAGACAGAGAGCGAGATGTCACATAAGGAAAAGGAAAGTAAGAAGAGGAAGTTTGAAGGGAATGAAGGTCAGTCACAACCAGGAAAGTTTCCAAATTTTAAGAAGGGCATATTTCAGTCGGGGAGAAATTTTAATGTCAACAAATAGAATGTAGGCGATAGAGGTCAAGGCAACCGTCTAGTCAACATGAATCAGCCGAATCAGTTGAGGCTAACTTTTTCAGATTGTCAGGTATGTGGGAAGAACCACGGAGGAGTTTGTAATAAGTTCAACGTGGTTTGTTTCAAGTGTAATCAGAAAGGGCACTATTCAAGGGAGTGCCGCAATCAGCCATCGAGAGAGCCAGCAAAAAAGGATCAGCCTACCCGGAATCCAGTGGTTAAGGTTCCAGCTATTGGATTTACATGCTTTAAATGTGGGAAGCCAGGACATATAGCCAGGGATCGCAAGACACCAGCCCAAGCCAGTAATGCATTGAGAATTATGGGATCTACCCCAACAGTGAATGAGACTCCAAGGGCTAGAGGTTTTGTTATATCTGTAAAGGACGCTATCCGGGATACTGATGTCGTGGAAGGTACGCTTAATGTGAATTCTTTATGTGCCAAATTGTTAATAGATTCGGGAGCAACTTGATCATTTATTTCTCAAGATTTTGTTAGTAAGTTAAATTGTCCGGTTGAGTATTTAAATGAAATTATGACTGTGGAATTAGCAAATCAAGAACGTATATATGTTAATCAAGTTTGTGGGAATTGTGAGATTGAAATTTCTGGTAATAAGTTTTGTGTGGATTTGATACCATTTAAGCTAGGAGAGTTTGACGTTATCTTAGGAATGGATTGGTTATCTAAGCACGATGCCCAGATAGATTGTCGAAATAAGAAGGTAATGGTAAAGATGCCAGATGAGAGGATAGTAACGTTTAAGGGTCAAAAGCAAGCAAAGAAGTTCTTAACAATGATTCAAGCTAAAAAGTTACTACGGCAATGATGCGAGCATTTCGTTGCTTATGTGATTGATAGAAGTCAGGAGCCAGCAAAATTTGAATATATTCCAGTAGTCAATGAATTTTCAGACGTGTTTCCCGATGAGTTACCGGGAATTCCTCCAGACAGAGAAATTGAGTTTGCGATCGACTTAGCACCTGGAACGGAACCGGTATCCAAGGCCCCGTACAGAATGGCACCCGTTGAGATGAAGGAACTAGCAAAGCAATTACAAGAGTTGTTAGAAAAAGGAGTAATAAGACCCAGTGTATCCCCGTGGGATGCACCGGTACTATTTGTCAAGAAGAAGGATGGAAGCATGAGACTGTGCATCAACTATCGGGAGCTCAATAAGCTTACAATCAAGAACAAGTATTCGTTACCCAGAATTGATGATTTGTTTGACCAATTAAAAGGAGGAAAGTACTTCTCCAAGATCGATTTGAGATCGGGATATCATCAACTAAAGATTAATCCAGATGATATACCAAAGACAGCTTTCAGAACAAGGTATGGACATTACAAATTTTTAGTGATGTCTTTTGGATTAACCAATGCCCCGGCAGCATTCATGGACCTGATAAACATAATTTTCAAGGAATACTTGGACAAGTTTGTTATTGTGTTTATAGATGATATTTTTATTTATTCAAAGACAGAAGAGGATCATGCAGAACATTTGAGGACAACTTTGGAGATTTTGAGAAAGAAAAAGTTATACGCTAAATTTTCAAAGTGTGAGTTTTGGTTAGAGGATGTTCAGTTCTTAGGACACGTAGTCAGTAATGAAGGGATCAAAGTGGACCCAGCAAAGATTGAAGCAATTACAAATTGGGAAAGACCGAGAACACCAACAGAGGTAAGAAGTTTCATGGGATTAGTGGGATATTATCGCTGATTTGTTCAAAATTTCTCAAGGATTGCAACACCATTGACGAAGCTTACAAGGAAGAATGAAAAGTTCATATGGAACGATAAATATGAAGAAACTTTTCAGAAATTGAAGCGAAGATTAATCACGACACCTGTTTTGTCACTTCCAAATGATCAAGGGAATTTTGTAATCTATAGCGATGCTTCTCACAAAGGACTCAGATGTGTTCTGATGCATCACGATAAGGTTATTGCGTGCGTCAAGGCAATTGAAACCACACGAACAGAAGTATCCTACCCATAATTTAGAGCTAGCAGCCATAGTATTCGCTTTGAAGATTTGGAGACATTATCTATATGGAGAAAAATGTGAGATTTATACGGATCATAAAAGCTTGAAGTACATATTCACGCAGAAGGAGCTTAATATGAGACAGAGAAGATGGTTAGAGTTGATTAAGGATCAAGATTGCACGATAAACTATCATCCCGGTAAAGCAAATGTCGTGGCAGATGCGTTAAGTCGGAAAGAAAAGTTGAATGTGTTATCAGTACCCGAAGTGATATACAAGGAATTTTAGAAACTGGAATTGGAGATTAGAGTTTGCAAGCCTGATGAAGCAAAAGTGTATAGTATGACTTTCCAGCTGGAGTTGTTAGAAAAGATAAGAAAGTGTCAAACAGAGATAATGGATCAGGACATTAATCCTTTGGTAGGAGAGGAATTATACACGCAAAAGAACGATCAAGGTATTCTTATGTTTTCTTCTAGAATTTGGATTCCACCAGTAACGGAGTTGAAGAATGAAATTTTACAGGAAGCTCATAATTCAAGGTATTCAATCCATCCAGGAAGTACTAATATGTACAGTGATTTAAAGGAAAATTATTGGTGGTCAGATATGAAGAGGGAGATTGCGGAATGGGTTAGCAGATGTTATACATGTCAGAGAGTTAAAGCAGAGCACCAGAGACCAAGTGGATTTTTGCAGCCATTAGAGATTCCAGAGTGGAAGTGGGAGCATATTGCCATGGATTACATAGTCGAATTACCAAGAACGAAAGCTAATCATGATGCCATTTGGGTTATAGTGGACAGACTTACCAAGTCAGCTCATTTTCTGCCTATAAATGAAAGATTTTCACTAGACAAGTTAGTCAATATATACCTGAAAGAAATCGTAGTTCATCATGGAGTCCCTGTGTCTATCGTATCCGATCGAGATCCGAGATTTAATTTGAGGTTTTGGAAAAGTTTTCAAGAATGTTTGGGAACGAGACTGAATATGAGTACGGTTTACCATCCACAGACGGACGGCCAAAGCGAAAGGACAATCCAGATGATCGAAGACATGTTACGCATTTGTGCCATTGATTTGAAAGGAAGTTGGGACGAGTATTTACCCTTGGTAGAATTTGCTTACAACAACAGTTATCATGCCAGTATTGGGATGCCACCCTATAAAGCTCTTTATGGACGCAAATATCGATCTCCCGTGTATTGGCACGAAGTAGGAGAACGCAAAATACTTGGACCTGAATTGGTGTAATAGACGAAGGAAGTTGTTGAAGTTATCCAGAAGAGATTGATAGCAACACAAGACCGTCAAAGGAAATATGCAGATCAATCAAGGAAAGATATGGAATTCGAAGAAGGAAATATGGTATTACTGAAAGTATCGCCGTGGAAAGGATTGACACGATTTGGAAAGAAAGGAAAACTGAGCCCAAGATATGTCGGACCTTTTGAGATTTTAAAGCGCGTTGGAAAAGTTGCTTACGAGTTGGCGTTACCTCCGCACATGGAGCACATTCACAACGTTTTTCACGTATCGATGCTTAAGAAGTATAATCCAGACTCCAGGCATGTAATCGAATATGAGCCAGTAGAACTTCAAGCAGATTTATCATATGTAGAGAGTCCGATAGAGATTCTAGAAGAAAGAGAGAAAGTGTTAAGAAATAAAGTGGTAAAGTTAGTAAGAGTACTGTGGAGAAACCCAAAGGTTGAAGAGTCAAACTGGGACTTAGAAAGTGATATGAGAGAAAAATACCCTCATTTGTTTCCTTAGGAGATTCTGAGGATAGAATCCTTTTAAGGGGGAAGGATGTAATATCTGGGATATATCGTGTAATTATTTTGCTAATAAATAAATATTATGCATGTTCAGTATTTATTCTGTGAATTAATTGTTAAGTGGTATATGTATTTGGATGTTTAAAAATAATATCAATTGAGTATTTTAATTTTTATATGTCCAAAATAAAATATAGATAATTGTCATATCTTCCAATTTATTTTTATGTTGATTTATGATTTTATAGGAAATTTGTGGATTTTATAATCTCTTTTTTCGAGTATTTATAAACTATTTTATATAATCGGGAACCAACCGACGTCACCCGTTTTTACGTTTTTATAACCCGAAACTCTTCCGAGAACTCCTTCCTAACCTAATTGCAATATTCCGAGCATTTTCCATGTTTCGACTTTTTCGATCCGGCGTACGGTTTGTCCTGTGCGGGTCCCGACGCAATATTTTCGATACATTATTCGTTTCGGTAAATCAATAAAACTCGTATTTTTGATAAACGGGATCTTTTTATTAAAATATTACACTTATCACCTCGTAATACGTGTAACCAGGCTCTGAGACCAAGACCGCAGTAGAAATGATACTGATTTGGATAATTATCCCGAAAATCGGTACCGTTTGGATCTGTTTTTATAAATAAACGTACCATTTTGTATCCGGAATGATCCAACGGGATACTAATTTTCCGTAATTATAAATAGCCTTTACCGTATTTTATTTCGTACTGAAAATCATTTGCAAACAGTAATTATAAAATTTTCCAGAGAAAAACCATAATTTCATATAAACTTTCAAGAATCAAACTACAATTTGGAGGTGTTAGTGAAATCTGCTCGGGAAGCTCTAGTAACCAAAATGGAGGTTTTGAAGTGTTCTATCAGATTATCCAAGTTTCAGAACTGCAGAATTAAAGGTTTATTTTCTATATTTTTATTTTTTTTTGAATTATTTTGATTAAAAATATGAATTTTTGTACGGATGATTGTTTGAATGATTTGATGCTTTCATGTTGTAGAGATTGTTCTCCTGATGATTTTCATATGTCATATGACTGATTTGGAGTTCAATAACATGTTCAAAATTGAGTTTAATTTTCGAATTTTAAAATTAGGGTTTATAACCCGTATGAATGTTCTTAATTGCAAATTATGGCGTTTTATTCTAGGGGTTATTAGCTGTTGAAATATAGTGGGTTGTGTTCCTTATGAAATTTGCAATAGATTGGTGTATAGCTCGTTTACAAAGGATTCCTGAATCGAAGGGAGTTGTGTTTTTAAGTTTACGTCGAGCTCGCCGGAAATTGGCGAACTTCCCGGCCATTTTCCGGCCAACTCAGGGGTTATCTGTGTGATTGAATGGTATGGTTAAATTCCTTGTGAATTGTAGATGAATTCTGGAGCTTTTGATGATGGGAGGATTCCGGGAATGAATTCTTCGACGAACCCCGACTGTTTTCCGGCGAGGGGTGGTAAAATTCCAGTTAGGTCCCTGTATTTTTGAAGATGATGAAATTTAGTCCCTGTAGTTTGCAAAGTTTTCAAAAATAGGATTCCTGTTTATACAATATTTAAAAATCATATTTCCTATTTATTTTAATTATAAAAATTAATTTTTTTAATTTCTGAAAATTCCAAAAATTATTTTTAATTAAAAATAAATCTGAATTAATTAGTTAATTAATTTTAGTTAATAATTAATTGATTAATTGGTCAATTAATTCAAAAATTAATTGATTTAATTAATTATTAATTGATTTTAATTAATTATTTAATTAGATTTAATTATTTAATTAGATTTAATTATTTAAAAATGATTTAAAAATTCTGAAAAATAGTTTCGAGCTTTAAAATATTATTTTAAATTATTTTCAAGGCTCGATAATTATTAGAAAATTAGTTTGAAGCCAGATGTGGCCAACCGAACCCTGTTTATTACTTTAAAATTTATCCAACGACCCATTTTAATTCCGAAAAATGTTTTAAAAATCATATTAAATACCCGAAAGCCTGTTTATGACCCGAGACTGCTTTATAAATGATATATCATTGATTGTTTGACGTGTTACATATTATATGTGACTTGTTGTTTGACTGTCGGTCTATATATTCGGTGTTTACTTGTTTATAGCGTAACTTTCAATCCGTTAATCGGATTTGGGTAAAACGAAGGGTAGATAGAAGTGTATACCGAATAGAATCGTACGAGTTGAGTATTGATAGATGCTTATAATATGTGAGCAGAAGAGGAAAGGCTTAGGAAAGGGAAGCAGATAGTCGATGAGTAAGACGATTGTGATTGGAAATTAGTGCAGTATAGCAAGCTAGTACCAGGCAAGTGTTCTGAACTTTCTCAAGATATATTGTAGTTGATTAATAGTCTTGTTTCATATTACAAGTGCTTTGAAGCACTGAACCCTAAACCTTGATTCCAGTTGTTGATCTTTGAGCCGTAAACCTTATTCTTTCTGAACCATTGATTGTCGTATACCCGAATACGAATCATAGATATACGATACTACTCCACAAATACTTACAAACTAAATGCCAAACACTGACTCAAATTGCTTACATACTCAAACCATTGTACCTTATGCTTTGAAAGACCAAATCCTTGCAACATTGAAACTTTGATTCCTTTGTTATCCAATTCTTTCATTACCTAACAACCATTCTTTGAAATTGACATATTGATCCTTTGTGCAAATTGAAACCATTTCATTATTGAATATCCAATGTTGCTTATGATTTTGTTTATTGCTTTACATTGTTTATTCTGTTATTATGTTAGAATTGGATTGTTTTATAAAATTGTGGACCAGATTCGTGGTCAGACCAGATTTGTGGTTAAGCTAGGCCAATGTGTGTCTTGGATCCAGTAAGTAGAGCAGAGTTGTGTGCCTTGCTCGGGGTTAGTGCATGACTGATCAACAGCCTAACCTTGGTTTTTAAAATAAAAATATAATACCCAATTCTAAATCATTAATCATTGTTCACTTGATACCTTAATCCTTTTCACTTGATGATCATTATTCTCAGTCTTGTCATTGTGACTTGCTGAGCTAGTTAGTTCATTTGTGCGATGTTGTTTATGTTCTTTTCTAGTTAAGAATAAACCAGTTGGTAGCGAGGATCCCTAATCTAGTGCGAGAGCTAGGGATCCAGGTTGATCGAGTTAAGCTAGCTGGCAGCTTTTGAGATAGTTTAAGTTTGTAAAAGTTTGTAATAATGTTTAATGTTCAATTCTAAGTTTGAATAGCTGGGATTTGGACATTTGTAATATAAGTGTGTGTGTGTGGCTTGTGGACATACTTTAACCTGTTACGGTCCGTGGTAGTTGGTAAGTAGGGTCACTGCATATTATTATTATTATCTTTATTATTGTTGTAAGCAGGTTATAAATAAGGTTTGTGTGTGTGTGTGGACCCCAAACTTCTGACCCGGGTTTGGAGGGCGCCACAATATATGCCGCTCAACACTTATCGAAAAGTCATAAAATGACATATCGACAAGTTATTTAGATTATCGAGAACTCAGTTCTCTACATGCTTTTGATCTTTCTTGAATTTATCTTGTATTTGTTTCACATATTAACAATGTAAACTAACATTTGGACAGTTTTTCTTAAAATTAGAAAAAGTCCAAGAAATGTATTGAAGAATAAATATATAGAGAATTCTGAAATATTTATAGATCATATTTCAGTTAATTCCTAATTAAATCAAATTTGGTATGATTTATCAAGAAATGATATGCTGCAACATGTTAGCTGAGTTCTTGCCTTTTGGATGAAGAATTTGACATACCAATTTCACTTATAAGTCTAGTGAAGGTTGCTACATCCAAAGGTTTACTGAAATTGTCAGCTAACTGTTTTTCTGTTAGAACAAAAACAAGTTCAATAGTCCCATTAACAACATGTTCTCTAATAAAATGGTACTCTACGTCAATGTGCTTAGTTCTAGAATGATTAACTGGATTAACAACAATAGATATTGCGCTATTATTATCACACAAGATTGGAATCTTTTGTAACACTAGGCCATAATCAATTAGCTGATTTCTAATTCAAAGCACTTGAGCACAACTTCCAGCAGCTATATATTATGCATCAGTTATGGAGGTTGACACAGATTGTTCTTTCTTACTATACCATGATACAAGTCTTTGACCAAGGAATTGACAGCTTCCACTTGTACTTTTTATGTCTACAACACATCCAGCAAAATCTGCATCTGTGTATCCAACAGCTTCAAAACCAGTTCCCTTAGGATACCACAATCCCAAGTTTGGTGTTCCCTTCAAATATCTGAAAATCCTCTTAACAGACATTAAATGTGATTCTTAAGGATTTGCTTGAAATATAACACACAGATATATGGCAAACATGATGTCTGGTCTACTAGCAATCAAGTAAAGTAAGGATCCAATCATTCCCCTGTAGCTTGAAATGTCTACACTTTTTCCTTCCTAATCTTCATCTAATTTGGTAGCTGTATACATAGGAGTAGATGCAGGTGAGCAATCCACCATTCCAAATTTCTTCAGAAGATCCTTGACATGATGAAAATTCCAACACTTCTTTGGCTAACTTGAAGGCCAAGAAAGTAACTTAGTTCCCCCATCATGCTCATCTCATATTCACTTTGCATGAGTTTTGAAAATCTTTGACACAACTTCTCATTAGTAGAACCAAAGATGATATCATCCACATATATTTGGACTAAGATAATGTCATCACCATATTGCTTGTAGAATAGAGTTTCGTCAATTGTGCCTCTAGTGAATCCATGTTTGATTAGAAAGTCTGATAAAGTATTATACCATGCTCTTGGTGTTTATTTCAATACATAGAGAGCATTTAAAAGTCTGTAAACAAAATCTGGAAATTCTGGATCTTCAAATCCAGGAGGCTGTTGCACATAGACTTCTTCTTCTAGTTCACCATTAATGAATGTACTTTTCGCATCCATTTGATACACCTTAAAATTGGAATGTGCAACAAATGTAAGGAAAATTGTTATTGCTTCAAGTCTTGCAACCGGAGCAAAAGTTTCATCATAATCAATTTCTTCCTCTTGTGAGTAACCCTTGGCAACTAGTCTTGCTTTATTTCTTATTACAATTCCAATTTCATATATTTTGTTCATGTACACCCATTTTGTTCCAATGATGCTTCTATTTCTTGGCGCATGAACCAATTCCCAAACTTTATTTCTTTCAAATTGATTTAGCTCATCCTGCATAGCAGTTATCCAATCGGGATAAAGTAGAGTTTCTTTAGTTTTCTTAGGCTCAATTTGAGATAGAAAGCATGCATGCAGACATTCATTTGCAGTGGCACTTCTAGTTCTCACTCCAACATTAAGATCACCAATTATAGTGTCTCTCGTACGACTTCTATCCCATTTTATAGTGTGATGATTTTGATGACTAGAATTATCCTTATTTTCTTCATTGTTATCATGACTTTCATATCTATCATCTCTTGCCCCCCTGAGTTTGTGCCATCAAATTCAGGTGTGCTTCTTTCTTGATATGAATTCTCTTTATTAGAATTCACTGGTTCACTTGTCTCTTCCTCCACTCTATTGTCTGCATTATCTTCAACTTCATCTTCAGAATCACTGTCAAGGTTGAGATTATCAAATTTTAAAGTTTTAGCTTCATTTTCATCAAGGCATTCTAAGCCTGGATACTTGTCATCATCAAATGTCACATCTGTGCTTTCCATTATTTTTTTTCTGCTCTAGCACATAAACTCTGTAGGCAATCCTTTACAATGAATATCCAAGAAAAAAAGCTTCAAATACTTTGGAGTTAAATTTCCCAACATACTCAGAGTTGTCTTTTAACAGAAAGCACTTGCTTTCAAACATATGAAGATGCTTAATATTAGGTTTTTTTTGACATGATTAAGTAGGGTGATTTGCCAATGTTTTTGTTCAACAAATATATGTTCTGAGTGTAACATGTTGTGTTAATAGCTTCTTCCCAAAACCTGGTTGGCAACTTCGCACCCTGCAGCCTTGTCCTTGAAGCTTATATTGGAGTTTTGTTTTTCCTTTCAACCACACCATTTTGTTAAGGTGTTCTGGCAACAGAGAACTCTTGAATAATGCCTTTATTTTTACTGAATTTACCTAGTATTGCATTTTTGAATTTATACCATTGTTACTCCTCAGTCTTTTGACAAAATTTTGATCTTCAGCCTGCTTCTCAATTTTCTTTATATTTTCAATAATAATGTGTGGAGTTTCATCTTTTGAATGCATAAATTCCACCCAAGTGTACCGTGAGTAGTCATCCACCATCACCAATACATACTTCTTTCTCGATATGGACATGACATTTATAGGGCAAAATAAATCCATATGGATAAGATGTAGTGGAGCATTAATGTAATTCATAGCTTTGATTTTGTGACTAGACCTCTTAATTTTTCCTTTTTGACAAGCTTCGCAAACTTCATTTGAGCAAATTCCAAAGCTAGCATATCTCTCACCACTTCTCTTTTCACCAGCGTATTAATTGCTTTATAGTTTAAGTGAGTGAGCTTCTTGTTCCATATTTTACTTTGTTCACTAGATGCCTTGGTGTAGAAGCAATATATCCTACTGAGTTCATGTCTGTAACAAACAGGCTTCCCTTCCTAACTATTTTCAGAGCAACTTCACCAATCTTCTTGCTTGTAATTGAGCAATATTCTTTGTCAAAAATAACCTTGAAACCTTTGTCTGTAAATTGACTGACACTTAGAAGATTCACTTCAAGACCTGCAACCAGTGCACATCTTCAAGGACAACATTTCCATGAATCAAACTGCCATATCCCACTGTGAATCCTTGTTGTTGTCCACAAAGGTCACCAAAGGGTCATCCATCTCCTTAAATTGTGATAGCAGGGCTTTATCACCTGTCATGTGTCTGGAGCATCCACTATCAATGATTCACATGACTTTATTCTTCTCGCCCTGCACATAATGAGGTTTAAGTGTGTTTAGCTACCCAAGCAGTGTTGGACACTTTCTTTTTTTGATAGAGTTAGAAGAAGTAGAACTTGAACATTCAAAAGAAACATCATTCTTAGTTTGATTAACATTTTCCTCTTTGATCATAGATCTAAAGTTAACTTCTTTTAGATCATTTCTCAACTTATGACAGTTGGTCATAACTTTCATTTTGCATGGAATGAAATTAAACTTGTCACAAAAAGAGTAGGGGTCATTTGTTTGAGCCTCATTGTATTTGTAAGATCCATACTTTGGCTCACTAATAACCTTTTTACAAAGGTGAGTTAGATGATTTATTGAGCCACATCTTTGTCACTGCTTTTTTGGGAGCATCTATAATATAGGCATAATTGTTGCTTTTGTTAACACCTATCTTTCTATTTCTGTTCTTCTTTTTATTTCTCGTCCTTTCATTCTTGATCTCATTGAATGGTGTCTTGATAACTAGACTAGCCTCAGGCTTCTTCTCACATTTAGTGTTGAGAGTGGATTTTGCATTCTTCTTTTCATCATTTTCATCTGCAATTTCTTGCTTGATGATAAGCTCCTGTTCACTAAGTTCACCTCACAAGCTTTGAACAAGGGTGCATTAACCTTTTTGAGCATCATATGAACTTCTTTGTTCACACTTTCCTTTCTCTCGTACACATCACTTTTCTCGTGAGATGCACTAGCCTCATAGTCCAAACCAATAGCTATGTTAGCACATGACTTGTTCTTTTCATGGTATTGACCAACCAATTAAGATGTATTTTTAAATGACTTGAGCTTAAGATCATTTTCCTCAACTTTGTCTGTTAGCACAACTTCTACTTCCTCTGCACATTTCAACTTATTTTTGAGATATTCATTTTCTTGTCTAACTGCTTCTAGACTAACAAGTTGGAGCTCTAGTTCTTATTTCTCAATATCAAGTTTCTCATTCACTTTTGATAGCCTACTCACTTCTTCGGTAGCTGCCACCATGCTTGTATGAATGTGAAACATTTCCACACTCATATTTTCAACAGTTTCCTTATATTGTGAAGCATTCAAATCAATGGTGGTGAGATAGGTACCTCAGATTTAGATGCAGATGGCTCTCCTCCTTCCAAGGCCATGAGATCATAGTTTCCATATTCTTCAACATCATCTTCATCATCTGTGTCTCCCAACTCTTACCTTCAGAAATATAAACTTTTCCTTGTTATTTTCTCAGAAGTGCTTCATACTTAGCTTAAAGCTCCAAATAAGCCTTATCCTTCTTTAATTTCTTTAGCTTTTTGCATTCTGTGGCAAAGTTACCAAGTTCATCATAGTTGTAGCATCTAATCTTTGATCTATCCACAGATCCTAACTTGTAACCACCTTTGCCAGTTGCATTTTCCTGAGTCTTTCATTTCCAGTTATTATTGTAGGATGTTTGACCTTTACCCTTGAAATACCTAGGCTTCTTCACTCTGATGTTTGAAAATTTTCTTGCCAGATCAGCCATAGACTAGTCCATTTCATCCAACTCATCAAGAGTCTAGTACTCATCCTCTTCCAACTCTATAATGACTTATTTTTTAGGTTCCTTCTTCCTCTACTCAATAGCTTGAATAACTTGAGTTTAGGGTTCAATTTCATCTTCAGTCATTTTCTTGTCATTGGCTATCAAGGCACTTGATACATCCACAACATGCCCTTGACTCACTTTTAATGACTTTATTTTCATTATTTCCATCTCATAAGTTTTGAGAATGCCATACAAAACTTCCAAAGTTATTCTCCCTAGATCTCATAAGTTGCAAGCTACTGTCAAGTGAAACTTTCTCCTTTTCTGGTTCAGTGTATGTAGATGTATCTTTAGGACCAAAGTGTCTAGGAATGACCATATCACCATATGTTACTTCAGGAACCCTTACCATAGGAATAAAGGGTCCATGCTTAAGAATTTCAATATACAGTGGATTGGCCATCTTGATGAACAATATCATCTTCTTCTTGCATAAGGTGTAGTTCACTTTATCAAATACATGGATCTTGATACTGCTAAATTTCTGCGCACTCATACTTCCAAGATCTAATATATTTACTTACAAATTTTTCTATGATACCACTTGTTAAGTATGAAGTGCAACACATGGGGGTGAATGTGTTTTCTTGTTTTCTTGATGAACTGTGAGTGTTTGTGGCTTGTGGAACTAAAAATCTAGATGAATTTTGTAGTGATAAAATACTAAATATAAACACACAAGCAATTTATCAAAAACTCATTTGATTTGTATTAAATCAAATTTGTTCATGCTACAAATCTGTGTTCTTAAAAATAAGAAATCAACTACTTCTCATGAGAGAATTACAAAATTTTCTAGATCTGTATGTTACTCTTAAAAAAATGACTCGTGACATGTTTTATAGATCAACATGCACGGTTTACAGAACTTGCATTAAAATAGACTAACACATTTCTAAAGCTCATTTGTCTGTTTCTATTTCTAGTGCAACATATATATGAAGAATCTACTAGGTCTACGACCCTCCTTTGTCCAGTTCATCTTGGCCCTTGATCTTGTATTCTTCAAGCTGTTTTTGTAGGCTTTCCAATTCAGTGATATAATTGTTTGTTGACTGATAATCTTGGATCTTCAAGGTATCTATATTCTAAATTCTGAAGTTGTTTGTCGAGATCTCTTTTATTGTGTAGAGATGTCATATATCGATAAGTAAAATGACTTATCGATATCTCCAGTTCTCTACATAGGCTTTTGACTTGCCGAGGTCTCCAGTTCTCTATAAGTAGAATGACTTGTCGATATCTTCAGTTCTCTATGTAACACCCCCAAATCCGGGGTCGGGGATTCGGGTTGTCACGAGTTCCATTTCCCTTATCAATACTTAATCTTAACAGTCAACCAACTACTGAGTACTGTGACCCCACAATACACACACACACACCACAAGTTATAGTCTCAGAGATGAATACCAAAAATAACACAAGTCATTTTATTCCACAATTATAAGTCATTACACCTCAAAAGGGTTTCTGAATAAATTTACATATTCTTTGCCATTATTACAATTCATAATATACATAAGTATGGTACATCAAAAGTTGAAAGCCTAGCCTATTGGTAGCTCCTACCTCAGCCACAACGGCATCAACGCCTACAGGAAACTGCGGAACGTTTCCTATCCGCTCACGAATTAAGAGCTTGGTCCCGCTCATCTTGTCTATCTGTTATTGTGTGATGAAAGAAGAAAGCAAGGGTGAGCAACAAGCCCACCGAAATAATATGTATAATAATTTACAATATATGAGCATTCTCATAGTACTCATAAAAGTCTTGGTCAAGAAGAAAAGAACCAAGTTTGAAATCTTAATGCGACAAAGTCGCAAAATATTTAGTATATATATACATATATACTTCCCAAATCTTGGAAGTCCTCTTCCATGCATAATACACACAGAGTTTCAGTGTATAACTATATAAAATATCGTTACAAGGTGATCTCATATATCAAACCTTGTCTCAACGTTTTTCTGAAAATCTTTGTCATGCATAAGATAATCATTTACTAGATATAAGTTGAAAAGATGAAGTTACAAGATACTCCAATATACTTATATCTTTTCCGAATACTACTTGAACTACCACCGTTCAAGGTATAACCAGTTCAAAAGTTCATCACATAGATGAGACTACAAGATAAGATTTGAATAGATTCAATCTTTGAAATATCATTCAAAAGAAATGAAGTTACGGGATACTTCATTAAATCCCGATATATATATATATACACCTATATATATATATCTCATACTTTTCTCGGAAACCTCTGTTATGAAAAATATAAACAGAGTTATAATATCCATTGAATTTGGAAAGATAAAACCTTGGCATAAACCTGATCTCTTGCTGATCAGGCAAAGATACCAATAAATAACCTTTTCTACTAGTAGATGGACAAATTCCCCACTGGTCATCACCCTGACCGCATTAGGACCTATGTCGGACTGCCACTCAGCCACTTACGCATTGATGGACTCCCACTGAGCCACTTACACTTTCATGGACGCCCACTGAGCCCATGTTGCTTATGCGGACTCAAATAGATGGACTTACTTCCCGAATGTTGGGTAAATAATCAATTCATTTATCAAAATAGCAACCTCGTTGCGAATATAAAATACACCACAGAGCCGGATCCCTTAGATTTTTGAGCGAGTATTCAAGTCCCCTTCAAAAAGGAAGATCTTAAATTTGAAAACGAGTTTTGGGATCCGCTCTAACCTTTAAAAATCATTTTGAATACTCGAAAACATTTTTAAGAATGTTTGGAGTAATGCTGATTTAATGAAATAAATCAGTCCCGATATATTAGAAAATATCTGAATATTATTATTTAAATAATATTCCCATAAAGGATAACCTCTATAAAAATAATAGAAGTAGAAGTTTTAAAACTCATACTTGAAATGAATAATAAATAACCAAAGATATACTTATACGAAAGTACGATCTTTATTTGAATAATCGAAAATAAGTTTGATTATCGAAACATTATTCTTTAATAAAATAAAGAATATTATTTAATAAAATAAGCGGAGTCATAAGTCCTCGAATGAATATTCAAAATAATATTCATTAGATAAAATAAGCGGAGTGAAAAGTCCTTGAATGAATATTCAAAATAATATTCATTAAATAAAATAAAGTTATCGAATAAACCTTATTCGATTAATAGTTTTGAAAACTATATATGTATATATATATATATATATATATTATACTCGGGAACATCGACTCCCGGTTTAGAAAAATGTTCACCTTCGGGTCCCCTATACTAAGGGTATATACGCAATTACTGCTTATCTCTAGCATATGTATTATGCAACTTATAAGCAATTGAATCAACAATTAGATATGAAGATTACGAAACAGGCATGCATATATATCATATCAATATGCTCCAATATATCGCAAGATTTGCTAATTACAATAATGCACTAATCACAAGATAATGCATATACATATATACATCACAACAACAGTATAACGGGTAGAAAACTTGCCTGAGTGCTCCGGGATAGACTTAAGCTTAGAGTGGGTCCAGTAACCTATGAACAACAACATAATCCGAATTAAACCACGGTCTCTTAAGAAACTAGACTTTATCCTCTTAGACCCTAACGTTCGCTTATACGCTTAACGATTTGCGTTAATCGTTCGCACACCCTCGGCTCCACCAATTTTAATAAATTAATCGTTACAAATTTTAAGGCGAATCTTTCGCGAGTACTTTACCAACTTCCTAATCTACCTTACATAATTGTTTCGTAATCCAATTAGTCTTTTAGGGGACTTAAACAAGGTCTCAAAGTAAAGCGAGGGGTAAAGATTCGTTCGCGAAACGCCGTTACTTAAAACGGTCGTTTCTCCTAAACCGTACATCGGAACCATGCGATCCACATATCAAATTGAAGCTTACGACATGCTCTAGCTAAAAATGGAAATGTTACAGATTTTTTGTTAAGTTTTCTTTCCTGAACACTAAGAACAAGCAGTTGAATAAAAATGGGCATTACGACGGCTATGTTTACGCGATTACCAATGTTTAAGCTACTCCAATTAACCACCAACCAACTCATAACCATCAATACAACAAAACTTCACCTAAACCATACCACATCAGTCGATAAACTCCAAGTTTTTCAACTCAAACAACCACAATCAAGACCTATGAACTATAATCAAGCTTCAATTACCAAAACACTTCCAAATCAAACCAAACTACTAATAATCACAATCCATGCTTCTCATTTCACAAAACCAACCATTAAACTTAATAACAAATAAATTAAAGGCTAGGTTTTGAAGTTTATACCTTCCTTGGGAGGTTTTAAGTTTCTAGGAAGCCTTAGAGAGCCTCCTACAAGCTTGATCTTTCCAAAGAAATCAAGAACACAAAGTTAGGCTTTGAAGTTTCTAAAAGTCCGATTGAAATAACTGTAAAAATGAGGGTCTTACCTTGTGAACAAGAGTTGTAGGCCATCTCAATAACTTTCCAACGAGCTATAGAACACAACATTTGAGTGAGAAATGAAGGAGATAGAGCAGTTTTAAGGTGCTGGTTCTGTTTTGGCCGAGAGCAATGGAAATGGGGGGAGGAAATGCTTTTGCTTTCTTGTGTTGGTGGAATAATGTGGTGGATAATGATGGGTTGTCTTGATATTTTGCTAGGTTAATAATAAACAAAGGAGTTAGTGGAAGATGATCTCACCATTTGCCATGTGTTGGTGATTTGTGGTGAGATGAGATCATCCCTAGTTAACTATATTATTAACTAGCCATTCCTTCCTAACTATCACTTGGTTTCTTGTTTGACCAACCATCCACTTGCCTTGCCACTTGCAAAGGTATTTAAAAGAGTCGTTATTCATTTCTTTGTCCGGTTATCACTCAATCTCGTTGATCGTTTGGTTAAATACCTTAATGGTTTTATTGATAAAATCTTCTTGGTATTTTTAATACCTAAATTAATTCTCCTTTATAATCCTTGAATTTAAAATTCTTCATCTTAATACTAATTTCTTAAATCCCTTAATGTCTGGTGGAAATCTTTGGGAAAAAATAAAAGTGCTCATTTTCGAAATCCGACGGCTTCTACATACACTTATTTTCTTTATGGAATACTAATACGATCTTAGAATTTCCATAACAGTACTCCTATATATCGTGGTCTGATAATTTTTCTGAATTAGCATTGTCAGCAAATGTTACTATTCATCCGGGTTTCAAAAATTTCCAAAAATTGGGGTTATTACAGTCTCCCCTCCTTAAAAGGATTCCGTCCCGGAATCAGATAGAAAACAGTTGGGAATGCTTTTCTAGCATTGTGCCTTCTAACTCTCAAGTCAATTTTCCACATTATGGTTCTACCACCAAACTCTGACTAGTTTGATAACCCTTCTCCTAAGCACGTCCTTTTTCGATCTATAACCCTTCCTGGTTGCTCCATATAGGTTACGTCTGGTTGCATGTCTATGCGCTCATACACCCCTATTTGTCTGGCATCCGAATTACACATCCTTAATATTGATACATGGAACACGTTATGAACTTGCTACAAGTTCGGGGGTAGGGCTATCTCATATGCTAACTTCCCAATACGTCTTAATACCTCAAAGGGTCCAACAATTTGAGGGCTTAGCTTTCCTTTCTTTCCGAACATCATCCATCCTTTCCAAGGGAATACCTATAACTGCACTAGGTCCCCTACTTCCTACTCTTTGTCCTTTCATGTCAAATCAACATACTTCTTATGTCCATCTTGGGTTACTACCAGCCGCCCTCTGATTAAATCTATTATATCCCTGGTCCTTTGGACCACTGCTGGTCCGAGCATCTAGCGCTCTGCAACTTCATCCTAACATAAGGGAGATCGACATTGTGTTCCCTCAAGGATCTCATAAGGCGACTTCTCGATAATGACATATGATCTATTATCGTAAGAAAACTCAATCGGCGTTAAGTGATCATTCCAAATTCTTTCAAGTCTATTTCACAGACTCTCATCATAGCTTCTAGCATTATAGCTTCTAGCATTATAGCTTTTGCTTCTCAATACCCATTCTTTTCCAGTTCGTAATCGGTACTATCTTCTGTACAAAATACTATTCTAGATATACCTTTACTCGCTAGAGTTTTATAACCTCTTAATAATCGTGTCAACTTTAGTATCACGAATGCGTTAGAATCGGAATACCATCGTACTTGGTACCACTTCATCTCTAGCTGCCTCCATCTTCGAAAGCTTGGTCCTTCGTATAGAAGTAAAATAATTTATTGAGAGATCATTATGATCATGAACACTTATTCTATTGCATAGTTAGTACAGAAGGTGGCCAGCCTTTAGTACTTGACAAGCAATTAAACAACATGTGGTATCCTACTAGGCTTCTATCACACAGATAGATAGTCATTCGGCAATACCTCCCCTTCTGGAAGGGTTGTTCTTCTCAGCTTACATGAAATGAAAAGAAGAGAAAAGAACGAACTGAAGAGAATTGTATATATGAATAAAATACTGCCATAAAATATCTGGCTTGGAATGTACCTCTGAACTATAGAGGTTTGTCATAGGAGAACAAAACGTATACGTATATATATCAACATCAAGTATTATAGCATCACATTTCACCTGCTTAAATATTTTTGCTATTCCGTCCATCATTCTATGGACCCATGCTCTTGCTCTAGCTTATACATAATCACCCTTGAAACTCCCTCGAGAACGAAAATCGAATCTGGGATTTGATTCTAGACCTCATCGTTACTAGAATCCATTTCTATACCACAACCTTCTTCGTATGGATAATACTACTCTTTATCGATAAGAAGGAATAAATATATCATAGGTAAATGTTCGGCTTAGTCGGTCTATCATTAATAACTTATACATCACAATGACCCGATTAGTTGTACTCAATCTCAACACCATTCCAATACAACTCTCACGGTTGTAATCGGCTCATTACTCACAGAATCATTGCTGCATTACTATAGTCCACCACGGACCTACTATAGTCATTCGTTTTCCATGAAATCTTAATATCTAACCATAAAAAGTCCATAGCTATCGTATCTAATTCTTCTAAGGAGTCAACATGATCACCGTTCATGATTCATGAAGAACACTCCTGAACTTGATGTACATATGACATGAAGCAGATAAAATTGCAGAAGAGTTTCAATGAAATCAACGATATCAGGTTAATACCATTATTAACCATATGTCTTTATTGGGAGACATGAAGCTCAAAGGTCCATTTAGTCCTTTCGTAACATGGTCCTGGCTTATCTCAAGATAGGCTAAGATAGATAGCCCGCTCACGGCGATTACATGAATTAAATCTTTACTAAACTACTATTACGGTTGAGTATCGCATAATCATCAGAAGGAATGTCAATCTTTCAAACCATAATACAACCTTCACGGCTTTAACCATCGTCACTGTATTCCTCTGGCACGAGCGCCTATAATTGTTCTCTTACACTTAGAGTGTCGGCCACCTCTTTGGCCTTTCCTGATAGTAAAATTTCCTTACAATCAATGTCATTTTAACCACCTCCAACTAAATTTTCTACCTCATTTCAATCACTGCTTATGTGAAAATGCTATTCTTAAGTCCTGGTGAGAAAAAAATCACCATTTTTCCATAAGTCATTGCCTTAGTCTTTAGATGTGAACATTGTCACGACTGACTCTCGATCATACTTAGGACGTCTCTTACCTTGGGTCCTTCTCGTTTTCACCAATCTCGACCCTCATTGGGTCGATCTATACTTTCTTATGGTCCAACACATGCCCCACCTGGCATTATTATAATTACATCATATTTCCTTTATCAAAATTTCTATTCTTGAGAACTTTGAATATTACCTTTCTCCTTATAAAACCTCTAAGGTTATCCTTAAATCCTTCATCAGGTACACCCTAGGTACAGGGCATATCAAGATACCATTTACTAATACCAGAATCATTGTCTATATAGTTCTGAAAACTTTCTCCACTGATCTTTAAAGGTTGTTGTTGCCTTAGTCCTTCATTCCGTACTACCCAAACTCATAATGTCCCTATTAAGGGTGAAATGCCATCCTTTATGCATCCCCCCATGGTTCATCTCAAGCTATTGAGGTTATATCCTTAATTCCACCTTTAAAAAGGTACTTGCATCCTTACATGGATAAATCAAGTCATATATCCCTGATAAGGGTATCTTATTCAATCATTCCCACCTCGATAGTATATGCCTAATTTCACAATAATATATGTATTCAAAATGAATTCAATCAATATGGCCTCCAAAAGATAACAACGGTTATCCGCTTTTCTTGCCTGATTCGGTAATGATAACAGGGATGTTCTAGAAGATATTGGTCGTGTTCAACGTGAAATTTTTAGTTCTAACTACTCATTTACCTCTTTTATTTATCTCAATAGTCATCTCAATGTTGGGATATCTTTTATACCTGGTGTCCCCCTTTTTGGGTATCAATTCACATGCGTTACTTACACTTCACATTCTCGAAGGTCACTTCCTTCATCCAATTTCCTAATTTCTTACTTTCTTGTCTCCTCAGTCTATCTGCGTCTCATTATATATCCTTCGAACTATCTCAAGGTTTCCTCGAATCCTCCCAACTTAAAGGGGATAAAATATATGTATCTCTTATGCCTTCAACCATCAACTTTAACTCATGGTGAATCACGCTCATCCTGACGATTGCATACTTTTCTATTTCTATTGCTACGAGTCTTTAGGGTTTCCTCATACCCAACTTCCTTATCATTCCTCAAACTCTATTGCCTTTATATTCCTTTCCACTTCAGTTTCTTTTTTTTTTATTACAATCATTGCATGAACCCATTAATCATTTACTTCAAACATCGCGTTGTTCTGGGATTCGTGTCCTCAGGACGAATCTTGCCAACTTTTACCACTTAGATTCATAATTCATCATACTCGTCCGCCTTGCTTCTGGCTCTAAAGCTTTTACACTATCTCTATAATCTTGGGAAGTACTTTCCCAAAAACAATTGACTGAACTTTAATCGGTTTATTATAACCTCTGGCTCCGTGTCTTTCTTGGCATTTCACCAACGGGTGGCCTCTCTCTTAGGAAGGTAAGTGAAAAAAAACAGTCTTTTTCGCTTCGTCAATCATTTAGAATCTCAAATGATTCCTATATTTCCTTTAGGCAGGCTCTTGCCTCGATTGGGTTAACTTGTTCCTCAGAACACTGAGAGCTTAGCGACTTAAAGGCCCTGAAAGAATTTCCCACTACACTGTTTCCTCAGGGTGGTGGTTGGGGGGTAAAAGTTTAAGTTCTGTTTAGGCAGCTCCATGAATTGCCCCATAGGTGTACCATTCTAGTTTCCCTATCTGGCTCGACTTCTGTTTTCTCAATATGAAATGTTTCATCCTTTCCCCATAATCAGGGTTATCTTATACGTTAAAATCCTTGTTTTCCATTTCATTATGTTATGGGTTCTTTCTTTCTTGATATGGATCTCTTCTCCAGTCATTGACTCTCTGCCTTCATTCATTACTTTTTCTTGGCACAATATGATCTTTTTCAATAATTCGGGCTGTATTACAATCTTAAATAGCTTTTCAGTTCTGGATCCGATTACCTTTACTTCTATTTCCATTTTCTCGAAATCTCTTATCAACTCTCCCAAAGACATTATCATCTTGAGTCTCTCCTTTCTACTAAGGGCATTAGCCACCATTTTGGCTTTCCCTGGATGATAAAGAATCTCATAATCGTAATCCTTGATTAGCTCTAACCACCTCCTCTGGCGCATGTTGAGCACTTTCTGCGTTAAAATGTACTAGAGCACTTATGGCTTGTGTAATTCTCGCACTTCTCTCCATACAAGTAGTGCCTCCAATCTTTAGGGCAAAACTATTGCCACGAGCCCAAGCTCATGGGTAGGATATCGGATTTTCATATTCCCTTAATTATCTTGACGCGTACGCGATTACCTTGTTGTGTTGTATAAGAAGCACCCTAATTCCTTATGCGAAGCATTAATACAAATCACAAAATATCCTTTTCCATCCGGTAACGCCAACATAGGAGCCATCACCAACCTTTGCTTCAGTTCTTGAAAGCTGCTCTCGCATTTCTCTGTCCATTTATACTTCTCAGTCTTATGAGTAAGCCGCGTTAAAGGGGCTACTATCTTTACGAACTTGAACGAACCTCCGGTAGTGACCGACTAGTCCTACCTCTAGTAGTTTCCCTAACCATGGTTATCAATTCCTCAGTGGTCCTTTATTCATTCTTGTCAGGATACCTCACGGGATCCTCCTCAGCAAAAATCCCTTCTAAGACAACATCCTCAACCGCTACATCCTCAATATGAACATCATCCGGTCCCTTATTAGGACACTCTATCGGATCCACAATCTGATCCCTAATATGTAGTAAAACATCATCACGATGTTGCTCCTCAACCTCAGGGTTCGGAGTCCCGCTATCATATACGATAACGAACTACGCTTCTATCACGATATTTATAAGGGTTCCCATAAGGGTTTTAACTGTCAGTACTACGTTAGGTAGTCCGACTATGAACTTGGCAAGAGTTCTTATTATCTTAGTGAACTTATTATTTTAACGTCACATCATCTCTGAGGTTTATAATGCTTAGCTCTGATACCATTTCTGTAACACCCCCAAATCCGGGGTCGGGGATTCGGGTTGTCACGAGTTCCATTTCCCTTATCAATACTTAATCTTAATAGACAACCAACTACTGAGTACTGTGACCCCACAATATACACACACAGACCACAAGTTATAGTCTCAAAGATGAATACCAAAAATAACACAAGTCATTTTATTCCACAATTATAAGTCATTACACCTCAAAAGGGTTTCTGAATAAATTTACATATTCTTTGCCATTATTACAATTCATAATATACATAAGTCTGGTACATCAAAAGTTGAAAGCCTAGCCTATTGGTAGCTCCTACCTCAGCCACAACGGCATCAATGCCTATAGGAAACTGCGGAACATTTCCTATCCACTCACGAATTGGGAGCTTGGTCCTGCTCATCTTGTCTATCTGTTATTGTGTGATGAAAGAAGAAAGCAAGGATGAGCAACAAGCCCACCGAAATAATATGTATAATAATTTACAATATATGAGCATTCTCATAGTACTCATGAAAGTCTTGGTCAAGAAGAAATGAACCAAGTTTGAAATCTTAATGCGACAAAGTGGCAAAATATTAGTATATATATACATATATACTTCCCAAATCTTGGAAGTCCTCTTCCATGCATAATACACACAGAGTTTCAGTGTATAACTATATAAAATATCGTTACAAGGCGATCTCATATATCTAACCTTGTCTCAACGTTTTTCTGAAAATCTTTGTCATGCATAAGATAATCATTTACTAGATATAAGTTGAAAAGATGAAGTTACAAGATACTCCAATATACTTATATCTTTTTCGAATACTACTTGAACTACCACCGTTCAAGGTATAACCAGTTCAAAAGTTCATCACATAGATGAGACTACAAGATAAGATTTGAATAGATTCAATCTTTGAGATATCATTCAAAAGAAATAAAGTTACGGGATACTTCAATAAATCCCGATTTATATATATATATACACTTATATATATATCTCATACTTTCCTCGGAAACCTCTGTTATGAAAAATATAAATAGAGTTATAATATCCAATGAATTCAGAAAGAGAAAACCTTGGCATAAACCAGATATCTTGCTGATCAGGCAAAGATACCAATAAGTAACCTTTTCTACTAGTAGATGGACGAATTCCCCACTGGTCATCACCCTGACCGCATTAGGACCTATGCCGGACTGCCACTCAGCCACTTACGCATTGATGGACTCCCACTGAGCCACTTACACTTTCATGGACGCCCATTGAGCCCATGTTGCTTATGCCGACTCAAATAGATGGACTTACTTCCCGAATGTTGGGTAAGTAATTAATTCATTTATCAAAACAGCAACCTCGTTGCAAATATAAAATACACCACAGAGCCGGATACCTTAGATTTTGGAGCGAGTATTCAAGTCCCCTTCAAAAAGGAAGATCTTAAATTTGAAAACGAGTTTTGGGATCCGCTCTAACCTTTAAAAATCAGTTTGAAGACTCGAAAACATTTTTAAGAATGTTTGGAGTAATGCTGATTTAATGAAATAAATCAGTCCCGATATATTAGAAAATAACTGAATATTATTATTTAAATAATATTCCCATAAAGGATAATCTCTATAAAAATAATGGAAGTAGAAGTTTTAAAACTCATACTTGAAATGAATAATAAATAACCAAAGATATACTTATACGAAAGTACGATTTTTATTTGAATAATCGAAAATAAGTTTGATTATCGAAACATTATTCTTTAATAAAATAAAGAATATTATTTAATAAAATGAGCGGAGTCATAAGTCCTCGAATGAATATTCAAAATAATATTCATTAGATAAAATAAGCGGAGTTATAAGTCCTCGAATGAATATTCAAAATAATATTCATTAAATAAAATAAAGTTATCAAATAAACCTTATTCGATTAATAGTTTTGAAAACTATATATGTATATATATATATTATACTCGGGAACATCGACTCCCGGTTTAGAAAAATGTTCACCTTCGGGTCCCCTATACAAAGGGTATATACGCAATTACTGCTTATCTTTAGCATATGTATTATGCAACTTATAAGAAATTGGATCAACAATTAGATATCAAGATTACGAAACAGGCATGCATATATATCATATCAACATGCTCCAATATATCGCAAGATTTGCTAATTATAATAATGCACTAATCACAAGATAATGCATATACATATATACATCACAACAACAGTATAACGGGTAGAAAACTTGCTTGAGTGCTCTGGGGTAGACTTAAGCTTAGAGTGGGTCCAATAACCTATGAAAAACAACATAAGCCGGAATAAATCCACGGTCGTTTAAGAAACTAGACTTTATCCACTTAGACCCTAACGCTCGCTTATACGCTTAACGATTTGCGTTAATCATTCGCACACCCTCGGCTCAACCAATTTTAATAAATTAATCGTTACGATTTTTAAGGCGAATATTTCGCGAGTACTCTATCAACTTCTTAATATACCTTACATAATTGTTTTGTAATCCAATTAGTCTTTTAGGGGACTTAAACAAGCTCTCAAAGTAAAGCGAGGGGTAAAGATTCGTTCGCGAAACGCCGTTACTTAAAATGGTCGTTTCTCCTAAACCGTACATCGGAACCAAGCGATCCACATATCAAAACGAAGCTTATGACACGCTCTAGCTAAACATGGCAATGTTAAAGATTTTTTGTTAAGTTTTCTTTCCTGAACACTAAGAACAAGCAGTTGAATAAAAATGAGCATTACGACGGCTATGTTTACGCGATTACCAATATTTAAACTACTCCAATTAACCACCAACCAACTCATAACCATGAATACAACAAAACTTCACCTAAACCATACCACATCAGTCCATAAACTCCAAGTTTTTCAACTCAAACAACCACAATCAAGACCTATGAACTATAATCAAGCTTCAATTACCAAAACACTTCCAAATTAAACCAAACTACTAATAACCACAATCCATGCTTCTCATTTCACAAAATTAACCATTAAACTTAATAACAAATAAATTAAAAGCTAGGTTTTGAAGTTTATACCTTCCTTGGGAGGTGTTAAGTTGCTAGGAAGCCTTAGGGAGCCTCCTACAAGCTTGATCTTTCCAAAGAAATCAAGAACACAAAGTTAGGCTTTGAAGTTTCTAAAAGTCCGATTGAAATAACTGTAAAAATGAGGGTCTTACCTTGCTTATTTGGACAAGACTTGTGAACCAGAGTTGTAGGCCATCTCAATACCTTTCCAACGAGATACAGAACACAACATTTGAGTGAGAAATGAAGGAGATAGGGCAGTTTTAATGTGCTGGTTCTGTTTTGGCCGAGAGCAATGGAAATGGGGGAGGAAATGCTTTTGCTTTCTTGTGTTGGTGGAATAATGTGGTGGATAATGATGGGTTGTCTTGATATTTTGCTAGGTTAATAATAAACAAAGGAGTTAATGGAAGATGATCTCACCATTTGCCATGTGTTGGTGATTTGTGGTGAGATGAGATCATCCCTAGTTAACTATATAATTAACTAGACATTCCTTCCTAACTATCACTTGGTTTCTTATTTGATCAACCATCCACTTGCCTTGCCACTTGCAAAGGTATTTAAAAGAGTCATTATTCATTTCTTTGTCCGGTTATCACTCAATCTCGTTGATCATTTGGTTAAATACCTTAATGGTTTTATTGATAAAATCTTCTTGGTATTTTTAATACCTAAATTAATTCTCCTTTATAATCCTTGAATTTAAAATCCTTCATCTTAATATTAATTTCTTAAATCCCTTAATGTCTGGTGGAAATCTTCGGGAAAAAATAAAAGTGCTCATTTTCGAAATCCGACGGCTTTTACATACACTTATTTTCTTTATGGAATACTAATACGATTTTAGAATTTCCATAACAATACTCTTATATATCGTGGTCTGATAATTTTTCTTAATCAGCATTGTCAGTAAATATTACTATTCATCCGGGTTTCAAAAATTTCCAAAAATTGGGGTTATTACACTCTACATAAGCTTTTGACTTGTCGATATCTCCAGTTCTCTACATAAGCTTTTGACTTGTTGATATCTCCATTTCTCTATATAAGCTTTTGACTTGTCGATATCTCCAGTTCTCTACATAAGCTTTTGACTTGTCGATATCTCCAGTTCTCTACATAAGCTTTCTACTTATCGATATCTCCAGTTCTCTACATAAGCTTTTGACTTGTCGATATCTCCAGTTCTCTATAAGTAGAATGGCTTGTCGATATCTCTAGGGACTTCTTTACATGCCATTTTTGACTTCTCGACACACATCTCTATATTCCTTGATATGTGACTTGTCGATATCTGACTTAAAACATTGTTCCTAGACCAACATTATTCAACTCCAAGCTTTTACACTTCTCTCTGAGGCATGATCAGGATTGATCTTCTTTCAGAGTTTATTCCTTAGCTTGATGGTTGTTCACAGAATATTCTCCTAGCCTAATCTACTTGGCATTTTTACAGACTCAAGAAATATAATTACAGAATACAATGAATTATCATACAACTTATCCTTAGGATTGTCAATGTGACTTAGTCTTGTTATGTACTGGCATGTCTTGCATAACAATCAAGGATGCCTAATCCTTATAATACTTAAGCGCATGCTCTCGAGCTAGACTTAAGTCTACATCTTAAGCAGTCTCTTATTTCATTCAAACAATATATATATATATAGGCCTTTACTCCGTGGATAACCATCTTATACAGAGAACCGTGGAGAACCATTTTTTTTTTTTAAAATCACATCACAAATTATAAAATTTTATTTTAAAAAATATAAAATTCGATGCTAATCTAGAATAATAAATATAATAAAAAATTTAACAATTAAGATTTGATAAATTTACTTGATTTTAAATTTAATTCTACAGTGGAATAATTTTTAATAAGTGTAATTCTACTGTGATTCTACTATGGAACCAATTTTTTTTTAATAATTTGAATGATTTTTTAAACAAAAAATTGTGTAACTTCGATTTTTAACTTGATAATTAAAATTTATAACTATATATGATGAAAAATAAAATAGATTATAACTTTTATATTTTTTAAATAATGGTTCGCCACGATTCTCAATATAAGAGGGTTCTGCATGAAGTGCTACCCTATATATATATATATATATTCATCTTAAACTTAGCCACCAAGACATGCCATACTTATTATACAACCCTTCCATTCTTGGTACCTAATCATCCAACTTTGTGTACAAGACATACTATATATAATAATTGTCTATCATGAAATTATTACACAATCCAATAATAATAATAATTATTGTCTACCCATAGAATTATTACTTAATCCAATTATGTCTTAAATCACTAAGCTCATACTACCTAATGAGTTGAAACCCAAAAATCCTCCCTTTTCAACTCAATATTATATATCAAACTAAACGATAATCATCAATTAATTAACGCCCATTCGCTGATGCCTCTCCTCGAACAAGATTCCTTTCATCTTACTTTTACAACTTCCGAGAATCACTGAAACCGGTATAGTGACCACCAAACTACCACTCTTCTTCGTAACGACATATCCATCTAAAAAACTCACGTGCATTAGCCACGAGTGCCCCTCCGTCTGATGAGTCACCCGATCCTTGCTTTCTATTAACTTTGCCTCTAGAATATTAACAAAAATATCATCCAATATATTCACCTGGCTAATCATGCCATTGAAATAATTATTAAGTACGAACAAAAAAATCTTGAAAAAGCACTTCTTAAGAATATCATGATTAATCCACGGTGCCAGGGCCACATGCCATATTGCACGTAAATTTGCCTATTCCGACATCAGTAGGCTTCTTATTACAAATCCATCACTAAACCCGCCATGCCAATTGAATCTCGAACTTTTACCCCATCACAAACCTTGGATCTGATACCACTTCTTCGAAATACATAGTAATATACGAGATTCAAACTAACCAATCCAGAGTACGTACACAATATATATCACGCAGAAAACCACGCCCCAACTCATATTATTAATCCAAAAAATAATTAATAATACAAGAACCAAGGATGCCTAAACCTAACAATATTTAAGCACCTGCTATTGATCGGTAATTAAGTCTACATTTTAAGCAACCCCTTATTACGATAAAATAATGATTTTATATATCGTCATCTCAAATTTAGCCACCAAGACATACCATACTTATTATATAAGCCTTGCATTCTTGGTACCTAATCATCCAACTTTGTGCCCAAGACATATTATATATACTAAATTTATACCAATACAATTATTACCCGCTCCGATAAGAATAGTTGTGTACCATGCAATATTACTCAATTCAATTATGTCGTGTATTATAACAACCGGGATTTTCGCAAATTATATTATGTGAATAAAATATAAATTATAAGGTTGATGTGAAAATTATGTGAAATAGTGAAGAAATATTCAAGAATAAATTATTCCAATTTGACGAGTCAATATTAGACTTAAGATATGATATGTGGTTGCTGACTAAGTGGGAATGTCAGTCGGGCCGTCAGATGAGATGCAACCCGTAAAAGTCATTTATACGAAAAACGAACTTGGTAATATTATAGAAAAAAGAGAATTAAAGTGATTATATGAAAAATATATGATGCATAGAGCCTTATGTGTTTCTATGATTATTTGAATAAGACTATGTAAAGTCGTATCGTTATTGAATTATTTTAATGTGATCGGTAAATAATAAAAAGGGATTTATAAATAGAGTTTAAATAGAAATTTAGTAAATATGAGATTTGTTTGATTGGAATATGTGATTATGTGTTATTTGACCCCTACGTGATTGAATTTATGATTGTAGAATTTTTTAAGTATCTTTGAATGATTTATTAAGTGAAAAATAAGGGTTATTAGACCTTTAAACATTTTTATACAATCATCAGAGTACGTTTAATTATGAATATTTTATTATCTTTTGAATAGCTCTAGAGACTTTTTAAAAATAAGAGTTTAATTTCTTTTAAGGTTTTGATATTCTAAAATGATTTTATGGAAGTTAGTCTATTTTAGTACATTATCTTGTGAAATTCGCAGAAAATAAACCGTTCGCTCGAAAATTTATTTAAAATACCAGGAGGAAGATATTTTTATGAAATTTAATTGAAAAATGAGGTTTTCTTTTAAAAACGCTTTTCCTAATTGATATATATTTTCTAAAATGAAATTTCAGTGCTATTTGCGAAATAGAAAAATAAAAAAATTCAGAAAATTGATTGTGAAATTACTAAATTGCCCCTACTTTTTATTCTCATAAACCACAGCCCTCCCCTCCCTTTTCTTTCTTCTCCCCCATCTCTCTTCTCTCTCTCTCTCTCTCTCTCTCTCTCTCTCTCTCTTTCTCTCTCTTCCGTTTCACTTGATTTTTCCGACCAAATCTCAATTTGAGACAAGTTTCTTACTCATTGTGACTTCATGAGTGTTGTACTATGTATGCATGTTTCAAGTACGGAAAGCCAGGACACATTGCAAGGGATTGCAAGACACCAGTTCCAGTCAATAATACATTGCGAATCATGGGAGTTACTCCAATGGTGAATGGACCTCCCAGAGCTAGAGTTTATGACATGTTTGTGAAAGATGCTATCATGGACACTGATGTTATGGCAGGTACGCTTATTGTCAATTCTTTATATGTTAAAGTTCTAGTAGATTCGGGAGCAACTCGATCGTATATCTCTCAAGATTTTGTTGATAAACTGAATTGTCCAATTGAATTATTAAGTTAGATTATGACGGTAGAATTAGCAAATCAGGAACGTGTATCTATGAACCAAGTATGTAAGAACTGTGAGATTGAGATTTCTGATAGTAAGTTAAACACTGACTTGATACCATTTAAGTTAGGAAAGTTTGACGTTATTCTCGGAATGGACTGGCTATCTAAGCATGATGCTCAAATAGACTTTCATAACAAGAAGGTAATCCTGAAGACGTCAGATGAGAAAATGGTAACGCTTAAAGGTCATAAGCAAGCAAAGAAGTTTTTAACGATGATCCAAGCTAAGAAGTTACTACAATAAGGATGGAAGCACTTCATTACGTATGTGATAGATAGAATTCAGGAGCACATTCCAGTGGTAAATGAATTTCCAGACGAATTACCAGGACTTCCTCTAGATAGAGAAATCGAATTTGCGATCGATTTAGCACCTGGAACGGAACCAGTATCTAAGGCCCCGTATAGAATGATGCCAGTTGAAATGAAGGAACTAGCAAAGCAATTACAAGAATTGTTAGATAAAAGAGTGATTCGACCCAGTGTATCCCCATGGGGTGCACCGGTACTATTCGTTTAGAAGAAGGACGGAAGCATGAGGCTATGCATCGACTATCGAGAACTCAGTAAGCTTACTATCAAGAATAAGTATCCATTACCTCGAATCGACGATTTGTTCGATCAGCTGAAATGAGCTAAATACTTTTCGAAGATTGATTTGAGATCCGGATATCCCCAATTGAAAGTTAAACCTGAAGATATACCCAAGACAGCTTTCAGAACTAGGTACGGTCACCATGAATTCATAGTGATGTCTTTTGGATTGAGCAATGCCCCAGCAGCATTTATGGACTTGATGAACATAATTTTTAAGGAATATTTGGATAAGTTTGTAATTGTGTTTATCGATGATATTTTGATCTACTCAAAGTCAATAGGAGATCACGCAGAGCATCTAAGGATATCTTTGGAAATTTTAAGAAATAAGAAGTTATATGCCAAGTTTTCAAAGTGTGAGTTTTGGTTACAAGAAGTTCAATTTTTAGGGCATATAGTCAATAGCGATTGAATCAAAGTGGACCCAGCAAAGATCGAAGCTGTTATGAATTGGGAAAGGCCAAAAACACCAACATAAGTGAGAAGTTTCTTGGGATTAGCGGGATATTATCGATGATTTGTTCAAGATTTCTCGAAAATTGCGACACCTTTGACAAAGCTCACCAGGAAAAATGAAAAGTTTATATGGAACGAGAAGTGTGAAGAAAGTTTCCAAGAATTGAAGAAGAGACTAATCAAGGCACCTGTTTTGTCACTTCCAGATGATCAAGGGAATTTTGTAATCTATAGTGATGCTTCTCATAAGGGATTAAGTTGTGTTTTGATGCAACATGATAATGTTATTGCATATGCGTCTAGACAACTGAAACCTCATGAGCAGAAGTATCCTACTCATGATTTGGAACTAGCAGTAATGGTATTCTCCTTGAAGATTTGGAGACATTATTTATATGGAGAAAGATGCGAGATCTATACAGACCATAGAAGTTTAAAGTACATATTCACGCAAAAGGAGCTTAACATGAGACAAAGGAGATAGTTGGAGCTGATTAAAGACTATGATTGCACGATTAACTATCATCCAGGAAAATAGAATGTGATGGTAGATGCGTTAAGCAGAAAAGAAAGACTGAACATGATGACAGTACCAAAAGAATTTTACAAGGAATTTTAAAAATTGGAACTAGAAGTCAAGATTTGCAGGCCTAATGAAGCAAAGATGTATAACATGACTTTTCAACCAGAATTACTAGAGAAGATAAAGAAATGTCAAGAGGAAATAATGGATCAAGATATTATTCAATTAGTAGGAGAAAAATTATGCACTCAGAAAGACGATCAAGGTGTTCTCAGATTTTCTTCTAGAATTTGGATTCCACCAGCGACAGAATTAAAGAAGGAAATTCTACAAGAAGCTCACAACTCAAGGTATTCAATCTATTCAGGAAGTACCAAGATGTACAGAGATGTAAATGAGAATTATTGGTGGCCAGATATGAAAAGAGAAATTGCGGAATGGGTTAGCAAATGTTACACGTGTCAAAGAGTTAAGGCAAAGCACCAGAGACCAAGTGAATTATTACAACCGTTAGAGATTCCAGAATGGACCGGATTACCAGGACGAAAGCAAACCATGATGCTATTTGGGTTATAGTAGACAGACTAATTAAATCAGCTCACTTCTTGCCTATTAATGAAAGATTCTTGTTGGACAAATTGGTTCATATATATTTGAAGGAAATAGTAGTCCGTCATGGAGTCTCTGTGTCAATTGTATCTGATCGAGATCCACGATTCAATTCAAGGTTTTGGAAAAGTTTTCAAGAATATTTGGGAACTAAATTGAATATGAGTACGGCTTATCATCCACAGACTGACGTACAAAGTGAGAGAACAATACAAACAATTGAAGACATGTTACGTGTTTGCGCAATTAATTTCAAAGGAAATTGGGATGAGTATTTGCCCTTAGTAGAATTTGCTAACAATAACAGTTATCATGCCAGTATCGGAATGCCTCCCTATGAAGCTCTTTATGGATGCAAATGTCGATCACTAGTATATTGGGACGAAGTTGGAGAATGTAAAATACTTGGACCTGGATTGGTACAACAGATAAAAGAAGTTATGGAAGTTATCCAGAAAAGGTTAATAGCAGCATAAGATCGTGAAAGGAAATATGCAGACCAATCCCGAAAGGACATGGAATTCAAGAAAGGAGATCTAGTGTTACTGAAGGTGTCACCATGGAAAGGATTATCGAGATTTGGAAAGAAAGGGAAGCTGAGTCCTAGATATATTGGACCTTTTGAAATTTTGAATCATGTCGGCAAGGTAGCATACGAGTTGGCGTTACCCCCACACATGGGGCACATTCATAATGTTTTTCACGTATCGATGCTTAAGAAATATAATCCATATTATATGCATATAACTGAGTATGAGCCGATAAAACTTCAGGCAAATTTATCTTATGTAGAAAATCCAATGGAGATTCTAGAAAAGAGAGAAAAGGTATTGAGGAATAAAGTTGTAAAGTTAGTAAGAGTATTGTGGAGAAACCCAAAGTTTGAAGAGTCAACCTGGGAGTTAGAAAGCGATATGCGAGAAAAGTACCCTTAGTTTTTCACTTAGGAGATTCTGAGGACAGAATCCTTTTAAGGGGGAAGGATGTAATATCCGGGATATTGCATCTAATTATTTTTATCAATAAATGATTATTATATGATTATTATATGATTTCTGGTGAATTATCTGTTGATTGATATTGATATTTAGATGTTTATATGTGATAAAATGAGAGTATGTTATTTTATTATGTCCAGAATAAAATATAGATAGTTGTGATATTTTTCTGGTAATTTTTGGATCGTTATATGATTTATAGAATTAACAATTATTTTCTGAATAATTACCGAGAATCGTCCAACCTCAACCATTTTTACGTTTTTACAACCCGAAACTCTTCGGAAAACTCCTTCCTAACCTAATCTAATAATTCCGAAAATTTTCGTGTTTTGACTTTTTCAATCCGGAGTACAGTTTGACCCATACGCGTCCCGGCGTAAAATTTTCGGTACGATAATTGTAATATCCGGGATATAACGTGTAATTATTTTTACTATTAAATAATTAATATGTGTGTTCAGTATCTATTCTGTGAGTTAATTGTTAAGTGATATATGTACTTGAATATTCAAAAATAATATTAATTGAGTATTTTATTTTTATATGTCCCAAATAAAATATAGATAATTGTTATATCTTCCTAATAATTTTTGTGTTGATTTATAGATTTATAAGAATCATATGAAATTTTTAAAATCTTTTTCCGGGTAATTAAAATCTATTTTATAAAAACGGGAACCAACCGACGTCAACCGTTGTTACGTTTTTGGAACCCAAAACTCTACCGAGAACTCCTTCCTAACCTAATTGTAATATTCCGAGCATTTTCCATGTTTCGACTTTTTCGATCCGGCGTACGGTTTGTCCTGCGCGGGTCCCGGCACAACATTTTCGATACAATATTCGTTTCGGTAAATTAATCAAACCCGTATTTTCGATAAACGGGAGCTTTTTATTAAACTATCCCAATTATCACTTCGTAGTACGTGTAACTGGGTGCTGAGACCAAGACCGCAGTACAAATTGTACTGATTGGGATAACTATCCCGAAAACCGATACCGTTTGGATCAGTTTTTATAAATAAACGTACCATTTTATATCCGGAATGATCCAACGGGATACTAATTTTCCGTAATTATAAATAGCCTTTTACCGTATTTTATTTCGTATCAAAATCATTTGCAGACAGATAAATATATAATTTTACAGAGAAAAATCATATATTCATAAACCTTTCTGAGAATCAAACCAACTTTTGAAGGTGTTAGTGATCTTTGTTTGAAAAGCTCGAGTACTGGATTTGAAGGTCTTGAGAAGCTCTATCAGAATCTGTAATCCATACACCTGCAGAATCAAAGGTTGAATTTCTAAAAATTTAATTATTTTCGAATTTATTTTATTAAAAATATGAATTTTTGTTCGGATGATTGTTTGTATGATTTGATGATTGTACGTTGTAGAGCTTGTTTTCCTGATGATTTTCATATGTCATACGTCTGATTTGGAGTTCAATAACATGTTCAAATTTGAGTTTGATTTTCGAATTTTAAAATTAGGGTTTATAACCCGTATGAATGTTCTTAATTGAAATTTGGGGGTTTCTTATTCTGTGATAGATTGATGTTGTGATATAGTGGATTGTGTTCTCTGTGAAATTAGCAATCCAGTCGTATAAGTTTCATGAACCAACGAAGTCTGTAGAGAAGGGAGTTGTGTTTTGAAGTTTTCCGATGTTCGCCGGAAACTGGGAAATTTCACGGCCAAATTCCGGCCAAATCAGGGATTGTTAGGTTGTTTTGATTGCATGGTTGTGTTCCTGGTGTTGTGTAGAAGTGATCTGGAGCTTGTGGCAAGGTGAGGAGGCCGGAATCGTGTTCTCCGGTCACCCCTGTGTTTTCCGGCGACTGGACTGTAAAAATTGCAGTTTGGTCCCTGAAGTTTTGGGGACGATGCAGTTTGGTCCCTGTAGTTTTCAGACTTTGCAAAAATAGGATTCCTGTTTTAAAAATGTTTAAAAATCATATTTCCCATTTATTTTTATTATAAAAATTCGTTTTTAATTTCTGAAAATTCTAAAAATTATTATTTTAATTCCGAAAATTATTTTTAATTCACAAATAAATCTGAATTAATTATTTAATTAATTTCAGTTAATTTTTAATTGATTAATTAGTCAATTAATTCGAAAATTAATTGATTAATTGATTTAATTAATTATTAATTGATTTTTAATTAATTATTTAATTAGATTTAATTATTAAAAATGATTTAAAAATTCTGAAAAATAGTTTAGAACTTTAAAATATTATTCTAAATTATTTTCAAGGCTCGATAATTATTCTAAAATTGTTTCGGAGCCAGAATTGGTCAGCCGAACCCTGTTTATTAACTTGAAATTTGATCCAACGACCCGTTTTAATTCCGAAAAATGTTTTAAAAATTATTTTAAATACCCGAAAGCACATTTATGACCTAAGACTTCTTTATAAATGATATGTCCTTGATTACATGATGTATTATGTGTTATATGTGACATGTGGTTTGACTATCGGTCTATATAGGCGGTGTATACTTCGTTATTGCGTAGATTTTAATCCGTTAATCGGATTTGGGTAAAACGAAGGGTAGATAAAAGAGTGCGTTGAATAGAATCTTGTGAGTTGATGATTGATAGATGCTTATGATATGTGAGCAGAAGAGGCAAGGCGTAGAAAAGGGAAACAGATAGTTGAGGAGTAAGCCGATTGTGATTGGAAGCGAGTACAGAGTAGTAAGCTAATTCCAGGCAAGTGTTCTGAACTTTCTCGAGATATTGAAATTCTTGATAGTCTTGTTGACATTGCAAGTGCTTTGAAGCACAGAAACCTAAACCCTGATTTCAGTTATTGTTCTTGAGCTATGAACCATATTCTTTCTAAGCCATTGATTATTATAAACCCAAACTTGAACCTCAAGTATACGATACTATTCCATAAATACATGCAAACAAAATCCCAAACACTGAACTGAATTACTTATACATTCAACCATTGTATCCTATGCTTTGAGAGCTCAAATCTTTGAAACCCTGAAATATTGATTCTTTTGTTATCCAATTCTTTCAGTTCCCAGCATTCAAGCTTGTAAACTACTTTTTTGATCCTTACAAAGATTGAAACCCTTTCATTGTTAAACAGTCATTGTTGTTAATGATTCTAGTTATTGTTTATTATTGCATATTCTGTTATTATGTTAGAATTGGATTGTTTTTTTTTATAAAATTGTGGACCAGATTCGTGGTCAGACCATATAATGGTCAAGTTAGGCGAATGTGTGCCTTGGATCCAATAGTTAGAGCAATGCTGTGTGCCTTGCTCGGGGTTAGTGCGTGACTGATCAGCAGCCTAACCTTGGTTTTTAAATTAAAAGTATATTATCCAATTCTAAATCATAATCCATTGTTCACTTGATATCATAAATATATTCACCTGATGATCATTATTCTCAGTTTGGTTATTGTGACTTGCTGAGCTAGTTAGCTCATTTGTGCGATGTTGTTTATATTCTTTCCAGTTAAAAAGGAACCAGTTGGTAAAGAGGATCCCTAGTCCAGCGCGAGAACTAGGGGTTCAGGTTGAGAAAGCTGAACTAGTAGACTTCTTTTGGGATAATTTATGTTTGTAAAAGTTTGTAATAATGTTTGATACTCAGTGTGAGTTGAAATAGTTGGGATTTGAACGGTTTGTAATATATTAGTGTGTTGGCTTGTGTGCATACTTTAACCTGTCGCGGTCCGTGGTGGTGGATAAGTAGGGTCACTGCATATAATTATTATTATCTTTATTATTGTTATAAGCAGGTTATAATTAAGGTATGTGTGTGGACCCCAAACTTCTGACCCGGGTTTGGAGGGCGCCACAGGTTGGTATCAGAGCTACAGGTTATAAGTCACTGACACAAGCCTAGGTTAACGGGAATGGGTAGAGGGTTAAGATTAGAAGTAAGGCATAGGATGAGAGAACGTTGAGAGGTTGAGTGCTTCGGTATATCAGGTATTAGTATAAGTTTGCGTTATGGAACGAGATTCTTATATTACGATATGATTTCAGATAGCAGAGATAGCCGACTCTTTTATTCCTGTATCAGCTGATCATTCAGAGCCTTCAGTTGGAGTGCCGTTTTCGGATCCACGTCCTGTTGTTCCATCAACATTGGCTATTCTACCTCCACCGGTGTTGCAGCCCGTACCACTGCAGGCTATTCCACCTCCAGGTGTGAGGCCACCTATCAGAGGACCCCTACCTGCGGATTCAGGCTTTACTAGTCATTCAGTCACAGGAGTACCTTTCCAGTTCTCTTCCTATCCTGTCCCATATCATCAGTTTGAGGCTTGCCTTATGGAGCAGCGATTTCTACAGGGTTAGATCCAGGAGTTATTGCATATCATGCGTACCAGAGAGATGGGGAGTGGTGAGAGGCGACTTAGAGAGAGGCTCCAGGCATTTCGTAAAACAGCTGCTGTGAGGATTGCTGAGGCTACACATGCGGACATCACCCCTGATTTCCTAGTCGAGTGGGCTAAGTGGGTTCTAGAGGAGCTTGAGGAGATAGGAGGTCCAGATTTGCCATGAGTCAGAGATTCAGAGATGGAGATGCTGAGAAGTGTTGTTATGGTTATGTAGTATGTACAGTAGTGTGTAGTGTGTATCAGTAGACTTTTGAGTTGTATTTATAGACTAGCTATGCTGACTAGTGAATAGGTTGTTGTACCCTTTTTGCTTTTACTTTCGAAGCGTCTTTACGCTTGTATTACCCTAAAACTTTTGATCTATATATATATCAGTACCTTTTTCCTTTCCAGCACTGTCATTTATTTTATTGCACCAGTCATACCCTGTGATACCATGTACCCCGTTTTCCATAACTGTTTATATTCTGTAAAGAAGCATGCAATTTACTTAGTTACAACTGTTTTCAAAAGAGATATTCCTGTTTTACAAAACTTTTCTTTTATGCAAATATTTGATTCAAAAGCTAAATAAATTGATTGATTCTTTACAGAAAATGCCTCCTAAAAGAAATACCCGCACCAACACCCGAAATGAAGAAACCAACAACAACAATCAAGATGATACAAACCCGAATGTGAACCCAGGACCTATGGACCCAGCAATAGCCCAGATTCTTCAAATCTTGGCTCAACAAACAGTTCACCTAGCACAACAACAACAAAGACAGACCAATCCCCAGGTAACCTTCAAAACTTTTCAGGCAATAAACCCACCAGAATTCAAGGGTTCCTTAGAGCCAATTGAAGCAAATGTTTGGTTAAAGGAAATAGAGAAGGCATTTGCCTTAGTGAAAGTGAAGGAGGAACAGAAGGTTGAGTTTGCAAGTTACTATCTGAAGAATGAAGCCACCTATTGGTGGGAGATGGTGAAGACATTGGAAGGTACGGATGTTATTACTTGGGAAAGGTTCAAGGAATTGTTTCTAGAAAAGTATTTTCCTCAGTTTGTTCAGGATCAAATGGAGTTGAAGTTTTTAGAGCTAAAGCAAGGGAATATGTCGGTAACAGATTATGAGGGGAAGTTTGAGGAATTGTCAAGGTATGTACCGTCGTATATTGATACTGATAGAAAGAAAGGTAAGAGATTCCAGCAAGGCTTGAAACCATGGATCAGGGGAAAGGTAGCTATTTTTGAATTAGAGACTTATGCAGGAGTAGTACAGAAGGCTATGATCGCAGAGACAGAGAGTGAGATGTTCCAGAAAGATAAGGAAAGCAAGAAAAGGAAAGTTGAGGGAAGTGAGGGTCAGTCACAAACAGGGAAGTTTCCAAATTTTAAGAAGGGCAAGTTTCAGCCAGGGAGAAATTTTAATTTCAGAAGACAAAATGCAGGAGACGGAGGACAAGGCAATCGTCCAGCTAATGTAAATCAGCCGAATCAGTTGAGATTAACTTTTCCAGATTGTCAAGTTTGTGGAAAGAAGCATGGAGGAGTTTGTAACAAGTTGAATGTGGTATGTTTTAAATGCAACCAGAAAGGGCACTATTCAAGGGAGTGCCGAAATCAGCCAGCAAATAAGGATCAGCCTATCCGGAATCCAGCAGTGAAGGTTCCAGTCATTGGATTTACATGCTTTAAATGTGGAAAGCCAGGACATATGGCCAGGGATTGCAAGACACCAGCCCCAGTCAGTAATGCATTAAGGATTATGGGATCTACCCCAACAGTGAATGAGACTCTAAGGGCTAGAGTTTTTGACATGTCGGTGAAAGATGCGATCCAGGATACGGATGTCGTGGCAGGTACGCTTAATGTGAATTCTTTATGTGCCAAAATGTTAATAGATTCGGGAGCAACTCGATCATTTGTTTCACAAGACTTTGTTAGTAAATTAAATTGTCCAGTGGAATGCTTAAATGAAATAATGACTGTGGAATTAGCAAATCAAGAATGTGTAACTGTGAACCAAGTTTGTGGAAATTGTGAGGTTGAGATTTCTGGTAGTAAGTTTTGTGTAGATTTGATACCATTTAAGTTAGGAGAATTTGATGTAATATTAGGGATGGATTGGTTATCTAAGCATGATGCTCAGATAGATTGTCGGAATAAGAAAGTAATGGTGAAAACGCCAGACGAAAGAATAGTAACGCTCAAAGGTCAGAAACAAATAAAGAAGTTCTTAACAATGATTCAAGCCAAGAAATTATTACGGCAAGGATGTGAGCATTTCGTAGCATATGTAATCGACAGGAGTCAGGAGCCAGCAAAACTTGAAGATATTCCAGTAGTGAATGAATTTCCAGACGTATTTCCCGACGAATTACCAGGACTTCCTCCAGATAGAGAAATTGAATTTGCGATCGACTTAGAACCTGGAACAGAACCGGTGTCCAAAGCCCCATACAGAATGGCGCCTATTGAGATGAAGGAGCTAGCAAGGCAATTGCAAGAATTGTTAGAGAAAGGAGTAATTAGACCTAGCGTATCCCCGTGGGGAGCTCCGGTATTATTTGTCAAGAAAAAAGATGGAAGCATGAGACTGTGCATTGACTATAGGGAGCTCAATAAGCTGACAATCAAGAACAAGTATCCGTTACCCAGAATCGATGATTTGTTTGACCAATTGAAGGGAGCCAAGTATTTCTCCAAAATTGATTTAAGATCGGGATATCATCAACTAAAGATCAAGCCACAAGATATACCAAAGACAGCTTTCAGAACAAGGTATGGACATTATGAATTTCTAGTGATGTCTTTTGGATTGACCAACGCCCCAGCAGCGTTTATGGATCTGATGAATAGAATTTTCAAAGAGTATTTGGATAAGTTTGTTATTGTGTTTATAGACGATATTTTAATCTATTCCAAGACGAAAGAAGATCATGCGGAACATGTGAGAACGGCTTTGGAGATTTTAAGGAAGAAGAAGTTATATGCTAAACTGTCGAAGTGTGAGTTTTGGTTACAGGAAGTTCAGTTCTTAGGACACATAGTCAGTAATGAAGGGATCAAAGTGGACCCGACAAAGATCGAAGCAATTACGAATTGGGAGAGACCGAGAACACCCACTGAGGTAAGAAGTTTCCTAGGATTAGCAGGATATTATCGTCGATTTGTTCAGAATTTCTCAAGGATTGCCACATCATTAACAAAGCTTACACGAAAGAATGAAAAGTTTATATGGAACGACAAGTGCGAAGGAAGTTTTCAAGAATTGAAGCAGAGATTAATCACGGCACCTGTTTTATCACTTCCGGACGATCAAGGGAATTTCGTAATTTATAGCGATGTTTCTCATAAGGGACTAGGATGTGTTCTTATGCAGCATGACAAGGTGATTGCTTATGCGTCAAGACAATTAAAACCACATGAACAGAAATACCCTACTCATGACTTGGAGCTAGCAGCTATAGTTTTTGCTTTGAAAATTTGGAGACATTATTTATATGGAGAAAAGTGTGAGATTTTCACGGATCACAAAAGTTTGAAATATATATTTACCCAGAAGGAACTTAATATGAGGCAAAGGAGATGGTTAGAGTTGATCAAGGATTATGATTGCTCGATTAATTATCATCCCGGTAAGGCGAACGTTGTAGCAGATGCGTTAAGTCGGAAGGAAAGGTTAAATGTGTTATCTGTACCTGAAGAAATATATAAAGAATTTCAGAAATTAGAATTGGAGGTTAAAATTTGCAAGCCTGAAGAAGCAAAAGTATACAGTATGATTTTCCACCCGGAGTTACTGGAGAAAATAAAGAAATGCCAGAAAGAGGTAATGGATCAAGATATAAATAGTTTGGTAGGTGAGGAATTATGCACGCAACAAGATGATCAAGGTATTCTTAGGTTTTCTTCAAGAGTTTGGATTCCACCAGTGACGGAGTTAAAGAATGAAATTTTACAAGAGGCACATAGTTCAAGATATTCCATCCATCCAGGGAGTACCAAAATGTACAGAGATCTGAAGAAGAATTATTGGTGGCCAAATATGAAGAGGGAAATTGCGGAATGGGTTAGCAAATGTTATACCTGTCAGAGAGTTAAAGCGGAGCATCAGAGACCAAGCGGATTGCTACAGCCATTGGAGATTCCAGAATGGAAGTGGGAACATATTACCATGGATTTCATAGTTGGATTACCAAAGACAAGGGCTAATCATGATGCCATTTGGGTTATAGTGGATAGACTTACCAAGTCAGCTCATTTTCTGCCTATAAATGAAAGATTTTCGCTCGACAAGCTAGTTCATATGTACCTAAAAGAAATTGTAGTTCGTCATGGAGTTCCAGTGTCTATCGTATCTGATCGAGATCCAAGGTTTAATTCAAGATTTTGGAAGAGTTTTCAAGAATGTTTGGGAACAAAATTGAAGATGAGTACGGCCTATCACCCGCAGACGGACGGCCAAAGTGAAAGAACAATCCAGACAATCGAGGACATGCTACGTATTTGTGCTATTGATTTCAAAGGAAGTTGGGATGAGCATTTACCCCTGGTAGAATTTGCTTATAACAACAGTTATCACGCCAGCATTGGGATGCCACCTTATGAAGCCCTTTATGGACGCAAATGTAGATCTCCATTATATTGGGACGAAGTAGGAGAACGTAAAATACTCGGACCTGAATTGGTGCAGCAAACAAAGGAAGTTGTTGAACTTATCCAGAAAAGATTAATAACCGCACAAAATCGTCAGAAGAAATATGCAGACCAGTCAAGGAAAGACATGGAATTTGAAGAAGGGAGCTTGGTATTATTGAAAGTATCACCGTGGAAAGGACTAACGAGGTTTGGGAAGAAAGGGAAACTAAGCCCAAGATATGTCGGACCTTTTGAGATCCTAAAGAGCGTTGGCAAAGTCGCTTACGAATTGGCATTACCTCCTCACATGGAGCACATTCACAATGTTTTTCATGTATCGATGCTCAAGAAATATAATCCAGACTCCAGGCATGTAATAGAATATGAGCCAATAGAGCTTCAGGCAGACTTATCATATGTAGAGAATCCAATAGAGATTTTAGAGGAAAGAGAGAAAATATTGAGAAATAAAGTGATAAAGTTAGTAAGAGTATTGTGGAGAAACCCAAAGGTTGAAGAGTCAACCTGGGAGTTAGAAAGTGATATGAGAGAAAAGTACCCTCATTTGTTTTCTTAGGAGATTCTGAGGACAGAATCCTTTTAAGGGGGGAAGGATGTAATCTCCGGGATATAACGTGTAATTATTTTTACTATTAAATAATTAATATGTGTGTTCAGTATCTATTCTGTGAGTTAATTGTTAAGTGATATATGTACTTGAATATTCAAAAATAATATTAATTGAGTATTTTATTTTTATATGTCCCAAATAAAATATAGATAATTGTTATATCTTCCTAATTATTTTTGTGTTGATTTATAGATTTATAAGAATCATATGAAATTTTTAAAATCTTTTTCCGGGTAATTAAAATCTATTTTATAAAAACGGGAACCAACCGACGTCAACCGTTGTTACGTTTTTGGAACCCAAAACTCTACCGAGAACTCCTTCCTAACCTAATTGTAATATTCTGAGCATTTTCCATGTTTCGACTTTTTCGATCCGGCGTACGGTTTGTCCTGCGCGGGTCCCGGCACAACATTTTCGATACAATATTCGTTTCGGTAAATTAATCAAACCCGTATTTTCGATAAACGGGAGCTTTTTATTAAACTATCCCAATTATCACTTCGTAGTACGTGTAACTGGGTGCTGAGACCAAGACCGCAGTACAAATTGTACTGATTGGGATAACTATCCCGAAAACCGATACCGTTTGGATCAGTTTTTATAAATAAACGTACCATTTTATATCCGGAATGATCCAACGGGATACTAATTTTCCGTAATTATAAATAGCCTTTTACCGTATTTTATTTCGTATCAAAATCATTTGCAGACAGATAAATATATAATTTTACAGAGAAAAATCATATATTCATAAACCTTTCTGAGAATCAAACCAACTTTTGAAGGTGTTAGTGATCTTTGTTTGAAAAGCTCGAGTACTGGATTTGAAGGTCTTGAGAAGCTCTATCAGAATCTGTAATCCATACACCTGCAGAATCAAAGGTTGAATTTCTAAAAATTTAATTATTTTCGAATTTATTTTATTAAAAATATGAATTTTTGTTCGGATGATTGTTTGTATGATTTGATGATTGTATGTTGTAGAGCTTGTTTTCCTGATGATTTTCATATGTCATACGTCTGATTTGGAGTTCAATAACATGTTCAAATTTGAGTTTGATTTTCGAATTTTAAAATTAGGGTTTATAACCCGTATGAATGTTCTTAATTGAAATTTGGGGGTTTCTTATTCTGTGATAGATTGATGTTGTGATATAGTGGATTGTGTTCTCTGTGAAATTAGCAATCCAGTCGTATAAGTTTCATGAACCAACGAAGTCTGTAGAGAAGGGAGTTGTGTTTTGAAGTTTTCCGATGTTCGCCGGAAACTGGGAAATTTCACGGCCAAATTCCGGCCAAATCAGGGATTGTTAGGTTGTTTTGATTGCATGGTTGTGTTCCTGGTGTTGTGTAGAAGTGATCTGGAGCTTGTGGCAAGGTGAGGAGGCCGGAATCGTGTTCTCCGGTCACCCCTGTGTTTTCCGGCGACTGGACTGTAAAAATTGCAGTTTGGTCCCTGAAGTTTTGGGGACGATGCAGTTTGGTCCCTGTAGTTTTCAGACTTTGCAAAAATAGGATTCCTGTTTTAAAAATGTTTAAAAATCATATTTCCCATTTATTTTTATTATAAAAATTCGTTTTTAATTTCTGAAAATTCTAAAAATTATTATTTTAATTCCGAAAATTATTTTTAATTCACAAATAAATCTGAATTAATTATTTAATTAATTTCAGTTAATTTTTAATTGATTAATTAGTCAATTAATTCGAAAATTAATTGATTAATTGATTTAATTAATTATTAATTGATTTTTAATTAATTATTTAATTAGATTTAATTATTAAAAATGATTTAAAAATTCTAAAAAATAGTTTAGAACTTTAAAATATTATTCTAAATTATTTTCAAGGCTCGATAATTATTCTAAAATTGTTTCGGAGCCAGAATTGGTCAGCCGAACCCTGTTTATTAACTTGAAATTTGATCCAACGACCCGTTTTAATTCCGAAAAATGTTTTAAAAATTATTTTAAATACCCGAAAGCACATTTATGACCTAAGACTTCTTTATAAATGATATGTCCTTGATTACGTGATGTATTATGTGTTATATGTGACATGTGGTTTGACTATCAGTCTATATAGGCGGTGTATACTTCGTTATTGCGTAGATTTCAATCCGTTAATCGGATTTGGGTAAAACGAAGGGTAGATAAAAGAGTGCGTTGAATAGAATCTTGTGAGTTGATGATTGATAGATGCTTATGATATGTGAGCAGAAGAGGCAAGGCGTAGAAAAGGGAAACAGATAGTTGAGGAGTAAGCCGATTGTGATTGGAAGCGAGTACAGAGTAGTAAGCTAATTCCAGGCAAGTGTTCTGAACTTTCTCGAGATATTGAAATTCTTGATAGTCTTGTTGACAATGCAAGTGCTTTGAAGCACAGAAACCTAAACCCTGATTTCAGTTATTGTTCTTGAGCTATGAACCATATTCTTTCTAAGCCATTGATTATTATAAACCCAAACTTGAACCTTAAGTATACGATACTATTCCATAAATACATGCAAACAAAATCCCAAACACTGAACTGAATTACTTATACATTCAACCATTGTATCCTATGCTTTGAGAGCTCAAATCTTTGAAACCCTGAAATATTGATTCTTTTGTTATCCAATTCTTTCAGTTCCCAGCATTCAAGCTTGTAAACTACTTTTTTGATCCTTACAAAGATTGAAACCCTTTCATTGTTAAACAGTCATTGTTGTTAATGATTCTGGTTATTGTTTATTATTGCATATTCTGTTATTATGTTAGAATTGGATTGTTTTTTTTTTATAAAATTGTGGACCAGATTCGTGGTCAGACCATATAATGGTCAAGTTAGGCGAATGTGTGCCTTGGATCCAATAGTTAGAGCAATGCTGTGTGCCTTGCTCGGGGTTAGTGCGTGACTGATCAGCAGCCTAACCTTGGTTTTTAAATTAAAAGTATATTATCCAATTCTAAATCATAATCCATTGTTCACTTGATATCATAAATATATTCACCTGATGATCATTATTCTCAGTTTTGTTATTGTGACTTGCTGAGCTAGTTAGCTCATTTGTGCGATGTTGTTTATATTCTTTCCAGTTAAAAAGGAACCAGTTGGTAAAGAGGATCCCCAGTCCAGCGCGAGAACTAGGGGTTCAGGTTGAGAAAGCTGAACTAGTAGACTTCTTTTGGGATAATTTATGTTTGTAAAAGTTTGTAATAATGTTTGATACTCAGTGTGAGTTGAAATAGTTGGGATTTGAACGGTTTGTAATATATTAGTGTGTTGGCTTGTGTGCATACTTTAACCTGTCGCGGTCCGTGGTGGTGGATAAGTAGGGTCACTGCATATAATTATTATTATCTTTATTATTGTTATAAGCAAGTTATAATTAAGGTATGTGTGTGGACCCCAAACTTCTGACCCGGGTTTGGAGGGCGCCACAATAATCATTATGATAGATCAACAAAACCCATATTCTCGAAAGACGGGACATTATTACTTTATTTCATATAAAGTGTTTTATAAGAAGCCCAGTTTGGATAATTATCCAATACGAGTATCAAATCGACCATTTTTGCAGTTACTTAGCGGCTAAGTAACTTATTTATCGATCCAATACGATCCAACGCGTACCAATATTCTATAAATATAAATAGCCCTTTTTTGATTTCATTTTATTCGTATAATCATAATCAATCAGTAAAAATATAGAATTTATAGAGAAAACCCTAATAAATCACTGTGTTCTTGAAAATCAAACTCACAAACGAAGACGTTATCGAATTCAGAATCAAGCGTTCCATATACCGAATCGAAGCTCCCGAAAAGACCTTTCTAAATCAATCAACACTTTTGGTGCAGAAATCAAGGTTATTTTCTTATTTATTTATTTTAATTCAAATTAATTAAGTATTAAAATAGGAATTTTTGTTCTTGATGTTGTTTATGTGATTTGATGCTTGAATCATGTAGATCTTTTCTTCCTGGTTATTTCGGTATATTATATGACTAATTTGGAGTTCAATAACATATAGAAATTAAAAATTAGGGTTTATAACTTTGAATGTTCTTAATTGAAAATTAGGCGTTTCTTTGTTAGGGGTTATTAGGTGAAATTGATTACATGGTTGTGTAGATTGTGAAAAAACAAATCGAATGGTGTATAGCTAGTTAACAGACGATTCCTAGATTGTTCTAATCGAGCCTCGCCGAAAAATCGAAACCAGGCGGCGACGTGATTTTCCGGTTAATTTTCTGGCTGATTTACTGATGTTTTGACAAATTTGTTGATATATTCGAGCTCCTGACACTCCATAGATCATACGTGATTTTCCAAATTAGTCATATAATATACTTAATTACTTTAGATTTTTCGGTTAAACTTTAGATTGTTGATTTAATTACTTAATTAATTTAAATATTAATTAATTAATTAATTTCATTAGTTATTAATTAATTTTAATTAATTATTTAATTAGATTTAATTTTTTATTTGGATTTAAAAATTCCAAAAAATAGTTTCGAGCTTTAAAATATTATTTAAAATTATTTTCAAGGCTCGAGAATTAGTATTAAATCATTTTAAAGTCAGATTCCGGTGTTCGAACTCTGTTTTATAATTATAAAATGATTCGGAGACCCGTTTTAATTCCGAAAAATGTTTAAAAATTCGTATTAAATACATGGAAAATCATTTTAACCCCGAATCTTCTTTGAATAATATTTTAATTGAATATCTTACGTGCTACGTGTTATATGTTATCGGATTGATATATAATATGATTGTATGTGCATTGTTTGACGGTTTTTATCACAACTTTCAATCCATACGTCGGATTTGGGTGAAATGAAGGGTAGTAAGAAGCTTGTAACGAATAAAACAAGATAAGAATGATTATTGATACATACATGTGGTGTTTAACAGAAAAAGTGAGACGTAGAAAGGGAAAGAAATTAGTCAGTGAGTGAGAACCAATTGACAAGTACGAGTAAAGTAAAAGCGAATTGATAAGGCAAGTGTTTCTGCCCTTCCTTGTAGTATCATTGCAAGTATTCCTAATAGTTCTTGTTCTATATTGCAAGTACCTTGAAGTACTTAACCCTAAACCCTGATTTTTATTGATCTTGAGCCATAAGCCCGATTATTCATAAACCATTGATTGTTGAATTCTCATATACGAACCAAACATATACGATACTACTCCACAAATACATACATACCACATACTGATTCTTGATATGGAAACACTTATGCCTTGTATAACAGAAGACCAATCCTTCTAACCCTTGAACCCTTAGTCTTCTACTTTCTAATTCTTTCCTTGATTGAAAGCCACCCTTTATGACTTCCTCGTTATACCTTCATGCAATTATAAATCACCCTATGCTTCGAGATAAGTGTTGTTTATGATTCAGCTTATTGAAATTTTATTGTTTATCATGCTGTTATTATAGAATTGGATTATTTTCAAATATGGACCAGATTCATGGTCGGACCAGATTCGTGGTCATAATAGGCCAATGTGTGCCTTGGATCTAGTATATAGAGCAAAGCTAGGAGCCTTGCTCGGTGTTAGTGCGTGAATGATCAGTAGCCTAACCTTGGTTTTAAAATAAAAGTGAATATCAAATTCTAATCATTGCTTATCAAGAAACTTGATTCCTCATATCATTTTAATTGATCATTGTTTAATCTCAATGTTGTCATTATGACTTGCTAAGCTAGTTAGCTCACTCTTGCAAATCTGTTTATATTCTTTTCCAATGAAAAAGGAAACTGGTGGTAGCGAAGATCCCCAGACAAGTGTGCGAGAGAGGTATCCAGGTTGAAATGGGATAAGCTAGAAGATGATGTTTGGCTCAGTGTATATTGATAGTTTGTAATAAGAGTACTTCAGTTGTAAGAAATAAACTGGGATTTGAAATGTTTGTAAGTTAAATAAGGTTGTGGCTTGTGGGTATACTTTAAATTGCTTTGATCCGTGAAAAATGGTAAGTAAGGTCATTGCATATATATTATTATATTCAAAAATAGGTTTAAATGTGGTGTGTGTGTTGTGGACCCTAACTTTTGACCCGGGTTTGGAGGGTGCCATATTTAATCTCCCGATTAGACACTTCAGCTTTCCCATTAGTTTGAGGATGGTAAGCTGTGGCGATACGATGATTCATGTTATAATTCTCCATCAATGTAGTGAACTTGAAATTGCAAAAATGCGATCCCTCATCATTGATTATGACTCTTGGAGTGCTGAAATGCATGAATATCTGTTCATGAAGGAAGTTAAAACCACCTTAGCATCATTGGTTGGTAACGCTTTCACCTCTACACATTTGGACACATAATCAGGCGCCAACATAATATACTGATTATTGCAGGACGAGATAAATGGCCCCATTAAGTCGATTCCCCAAACATCAAAAATCTCAACTTTGAGCATCACATTAAGAGGCATCTCATCTCTCCTCGATATATTACCAACACGTTGGCAGCGATGACATCTCAAAACGAACTGATGAGCATCCATAAACAAAGTAGGCCAGAAGAATCATGCTTGAAGGATACGAGCTGCTGTTTTCTCTCCAGCATAATGTCCATCATACACGGTAGAATGACAGTCACGCACGATTCCCTCCGTCTCACTATTCGGCTCATCCTATCGATACCACTTCACCTCATGTAGAAACTTCTTCTTTTGATCATATGAGAGTTCTGGGGGAATAACATTACTCACCAGATAGTTCATAATATCTGCAAACCATGTTCTTCTTCTTGCACCCCAAAAAGTTGCTCATCCGGAAAAGATTCATTGATCAATGTCTTGTCCGGTGAAGCCTTTCCTTGATCTTCCAAACGTGATAGATGATGTGCTACTTGATTCTCTGTAACTTTCCGATCCTTGATTTCTAGCTCAAATTCCTAAAGTAAGAGAATCTATCGAATCAAGTGAGGTTTTGAATCTTTCTCCGTGACCAGATATTGAATAACAGCATGATCAGTGTAAACTGTCACCTTTGTCCCAAGCAAATAAGATCAAAATTTCTCAAAACCATAGACAATTGCGAGCAACTCCTTCTCTGTAGTAGTGTAATTCAGCTGAGCACCATTAAGGGTCTTATTAGCATAATACACCACATGGAAAATGTTCTGCTTCCTCTGGCCAAGAACTGCCCCAACTGCATAGTCACTAGCATCACACATCATCTCGAAGGGCTCATTCCAATCCGGTACAGTAGTCACCGGTGCTGTAGTCAATCTCTTTTTCAAGCTTTTAAAAGCAGCTAGACATTCTTCATCGAATTTGAAGGGAACATCCTTTTCAAGCAAATTGCAAAAAGGCTTAGATATTTTGGAGAAATCCTTGATGAATCGCAGATAAAAACCTGCATGACCAAGAAAACTGCGGACTCCATTAACTGATATTGGCGGAGGAAGATTTTCAATGACCCCCACCTTGGTCTTATCCACTTCATGACCCTTTTCAGATACCTTGTGCCCAAGAATGATACCCTGTTGCACCATGAAGTGACATTTTTTCCAATTTAGCACCAGATTGGTCTCAACACATCTTTTCAGCACCAACCCAAGATTATGCAAGCATTCGTCATAAGAAGTCCCGAACACGGAAAAGTCATCCATGAACATCTCCACATTAGTGCCAATCATATCTGAGAAAATGGTCATCGTGCTTCTCTGAAAAGTAGTAGGCACTTCACAAATTCTGAATGAGACTCGACGAAAAGCAAAAGTGCCAAATGGACAAGTAAATGTGGTATTTTAATGATCTTCTGAAGCAATGCAAATCTGATTATATCCCGAATATCCATCTAGAAGATAATAGTACTCATGACCAGCCAACCTGTCAAGCATCTGATCAATGAAAGGAAGCGGGAAGTGATCTTTCCTTGTGGCTTTATTCGGCTTTCGATAATCCATGCAAACTCTCCATCCGGTGACTGTCCGATTAGGGATGAGCTCATTCTTTTCATTATCTACAGATGTAATGCCTCCTTTCTTAGGCACACACTGCACCGGACTCACCCACGAACTGTCAGATATAGGATAAATGATTCCTTCATCTAGCCATTTAAGAATTTTTTTCTTCACAACCTCCTTCATGATTGGGTTTAGCCTCCTTTGTTGCTCAACAGTTGGCTTGCTTCCTTCCTCAAGCAGAATTTTATGCATGTAATAAGAAGAAGGGCTGATTCCCTTGATATCTGCTATAGTCCATCCAATTGCTGATTTAAACTCTCTCAAAATTCTCAAGAGCTTATCTTCATCACTTCCTCAAAGGTCATATGCAATAATAATAGGCAAAGTAGACACATTACCTAAAAATTCATACCTCAAGTGATCAGGAAGTGGATTGAGCTTAAGTGTATGAGCTTCTTCAATAGATGGCTTGAGATGCTTTGGAGAATTTTTCATCTCTTCCAATCCAAGAGACTCGAATGGAAAATCTAATTTCCTCTTCCATGGGAATGCATTCAAATACTGCATTTGCTCTTCCCCTTCTTCATCTTCACTATCAGAATCCCCCATTAATGCTCTTTCTAAGGCATCAGTCCTTAGCAAGTGATCAAGCTCCAAAGTCACTACAGAATCGACCAACTCCACTTTAAAGAACTCTTCTTCATCAGTAGGGAATTTTATTGCATTGAAGACATTGAACTTGACATCCTGACCTTGAACTCTTATGATTAGTTCACCCTTTTGCACATCGATAAAAGTTCGGCCCGTAGCTAGAAATGGCCTTCCCAAGATAATGGGAATCTTCTTATCTTCCTCGAAGTCTAGAATGATAAAATCAGCAGGGAAGATGAGTTTATCCATCTTAACCAATAAATCCTCAATTACTCCTCACGGATAGGTGATATAATGATCATCCAGATTGATGTTAGCTTCCAAGTCACACAAACACTTGTCGAATGATAGATTGCCAATGGTGCAAGGTATCGTGAAGCTTTCTGGATCTTTAAGCTTAGGAGGTAGTTTCTGTTGCAGCACAACGCTATACTCTTCCGATAGAGCAACGGTTTCCAATTCCTCAAGTTTTAGTGTAATATCCGGGATATATCAAGTAATTATTTTTGTTAATAGACAATTATTATATGTGTTCAGTATCTATTCTGGGAATTATTTGTTAAGTGTTAAATGTGTTTGGATGTTTAAAAATAATATTAATTGAGTATTTTAATTTTTATATGTCTAAAATAAAATATAGATAATTGTCATATCTTCCTAATTATTTTTATGTTGATTTATGATTTTATAGGAAATATATGGATTTTATAAAATCTTTTTTCGAGTATTTAAAAACTATTTTATACAATCGGGAACCAACCGACGTCATCCGTTTTTATAACCCGAAACTCTTCCGAGAACTCCTTCCTAACCTAATTGCAATATTCCGAGCATTTTCCATGTTTCGACTTTTTCGATCCGGCGTACGGTTTGTCCTGCGCCGGTCCCGGCGCAACATTTTCGATACCTTATTTGTTTCGGTAAATCAATAAAACTCGTATTTTCGATAAACGGGATCTTTTTATTAAACTATCACAATTAACACCTCGTAATACGTGTAACCAGGCGCTGAGACCAAGACCGCATTACAAATTGTACTGATTTGGATATTTATCCCGAAAACCGGTACCGTTTGGATCAGTTTTTATAAATAAACGTACCATTTTACATCCGGAATGATCCAACGGGATACTAATTTTCCGTAAATATAAATAGCCTTTACCGTATTTTATTCCGTATCAAAAATCACTTGCAGTCAGTAATTATATAAATTTTCAGAGAAAATACTTATATTCATATAATCTTCTGAAAATCAAACCACTAATTGAAGGTGTTAGTGAAGACCGATTGGAACGCTCAAGTAACCAAAACAGAGGTTTTGAGGTGTTCTTTCAGTTTCTTCAAGTTTCAGAACTGCAGAAATCAAGGTTTATTTTCTAATTTTTTATTTATTTTAGAATTCTTTTTATTAAAAATATGAATTTTCGTTCGGATGATTGTTTGAATGATTTGATGATTGCATGTTGTAGAGCTTGTTTTCCTGATGATTTTCATATGTCATATGACTGATTTGGAGTTCAAGAACATGTTCAAAATTGAGTTTAATCTTCGAATTTTGAAATTAGGGTTTATAACCCGTATGAATGTTTTTAATTGAAATTTGAGTCTTTTTGATTTAGGGGTTATTAGCTGTTGTGTTCCTTATGAAATTTGCAATCGATTGGTATATAGCTCGTTAACAGAGGATGTCTGAATCGAAGGGAGTTGTGTTTTGAAGTTTTCGTCGGTTCGCCGGAAACCGGCGATGTTCTTGGCCATTTTCCGGCCAGGACATGGATTATTGATGTGATTTGATTGCATGGTTGTGTTCCTGGTTATCTGTAGATTATATCTGGAGCAGATGGTGGGGTGAGGATGCCGGAATCGTGTTCTCCGGCCACCTCTGTATTTTCCGGCGACTGGACTGCAAAATTGCAGTTTAGTCCCTGTACTTTTGTAGGTGATGAAGTTTAGTCCCCCAGGCTTCCAGAATTTACAAAAATAGGATTCCTGTTTTAAAAATATTTAAAAATCATATTTTCTATTTATTTTATTTATAAAAATCTGTTTTTAATTTCTAAAAATTCCAAAAATTATTATTTTAATTCCAAAAATTATTTTTAATTCAAAAATAAACCTAAATTAATTAGTTAATTAATTTCAGTTAATATTTAATTGATTAATTGGTCAATTAATTCAAAAATTAATTGATTAATTGATTTAATTAATTATTAATTGATTTTAATTAATTATTTAATTAGATTTAATTATTTAAAAAATGATTTAAAAATTCCGAAAAATAGTTTCGAGCTTTAAAATATTATTTTAAATTGTTTTCAAGGCTCGATAATTATTATAAAATTGTGTTGAAGCCAGATTTGGCCAGCCGAACCCTGTTTATTACTCCGAAATTGATCCAACGACCCGTTTTAATTCCGAAAATGTTTCAAAAATCATTTTAAATACCCGAAAGTCTGTTTATGACCCGAGACTTCTTTATAAATGATATATCATTGATTATTTGATGTGTTATGTGCTATATGTGACTTGTTGGTTAACTGTCGGTCTATATATTCTATGTTTACTTGTTTATAGTATAACTTTCAATCCGTTAATCAAATTTGGGTAAAATGAAGGGTAGATAGAAGCGTGTATCGAATAGAAGCATATAAGTTGAGTATTAATAGATGCTTATGATATGTGAACAGAAGAGGCAAGGCGTAGGAAAGGGAAACAGATAGTCGAGGAGTAAGACGGTTGTGGTTGAAAGTTAGTACAGTATAGCAAGCTAGTACCAGGCAAGTGTTCTAAACTTTCTCGAGATTTACTGTAGTTGATAGTCCTGTTTTATACTGCAAGTGCTTTGAAGCACTAAACCCTAAACCCTGATTTCATTTATTGATCTTGAGCTGTAAACCTTATTCTTTCTAAACCGTTGATTGTTGTACACCCAGATACGAACCACAAACATACGATACTACTCCACAAATATATACAAACTAAATACCATGCACTGAATCAGATTACTTAAATTTTCAAACCATTCTACCTTATGCTTTAAAATACCAAATCCTTGAAACCCTGAAACATTGATTCCCTTGCTATCCAATTCTTTCATTACCTAACAGCCAAGCTTTGAAATTGCCATATTGATTCCTTGAGAAGATGGAAACCATTTCATTATTGAACATCCAATGTTGTTTATGATTCTGTTTATTACTTTACATTGTTTATTCTGTTATTATGTTAGAATTGGATTGTTTTTATAAAATTGTGGACCAGATTTGTGGTCAGACCATATAAATGGTCGGGTTAGGCCAATGTGTGCCTTGGATCCAGTAGTTAGAGTAGTGTTGTGTGCTTTGCTCGGGGTTAGTGCATGACTGATCAGCAGCCTAGCCTTGGTTTTTAAAATGAAAATATAATATCCAATTCTAAATCATAATCCATTGTTCACTTGATATCATAACCATTTTCACCTGATGATCATTATTCTCAGTTTTGTCATTATGACTTGCTGAGCTAGTTAGCTCATTTGTGCGATGTTGTTTATGTTCTTTTCCAGTTAAGAAGGAACCGGTTGGTACCGAGGATCCCCAGTCCAGCGCGAGAGCTAGGGGTTCAGGTTGATCGAGTTAAGCTAGTAGGCACCTTTTGGAGTAATTTAAGTTTGTGAAAGTTTGTAATAATGTTTAATATTCAGTTCTGAGTTTGGATAGTTGGGATTTGAACGGTTTGTAATATAAGTGTGTGTTTGGCTTGTGTGCATACTTTAACCTGTTGCGGTCCGTGGTAGTTCATAAGTAGGGTCACTGCATATTATTATTATCTTTATTATTGTTATAAGCAGGTTATAAGTAAGGTGTGTGTGTGGACCCCAAACTTCTGACCCGGGTTTGGAGGGCGCCACATTTAGCTTCCGAGATAGAATACCCTTTATGAACTTAGCATAGCTCAGCATCTGTTCTAGAGCTTCAGAAAAAGGTATGTTAATGTGCAACTTCTTGAAAACCTCCAAGAACTTAGCAAACTGCTTATCAAACTTCTGCTTTTGAAGTCTTTTAGGATATAGCGGAGGTGGGTAGACCTGTTTATCCCTTGTATTACCCTCAGGAGGATTGCTTTCAACAACTTTCTTCTTCGGTTCCACCTCGGCATCCTTCTGCACTACTTTGTCAGCTTCAATCTCATTTTCTGGAATTGGAAAAGGTGCAGATGCACCTGCATTCTGAACAGAATCTTAAGAATCTTCATCTTCCTAAATTTGGGGGCTCGTAACCTTTCCAGACCTCAATGTGATTACCTTCAACTGCTCCTTGACTTCCCTCTTGCCTGGATTAGCTTCTGTGTCACCAGGAAGAGTTCCTTGTTGACGGTTTAACAAGGCATTAGCAATTTGCCCTATTTGATTCTCCAGAGTCTTGATAGAAACCGCTTGGCTTTTGCACATAAGCCTCAACTCCTCTAAATCAGATTTTTCATTAATAGATTGACCCGCACTTCCATGAGGTTGTTGTTGAAGTTGGAGTTGCTGTCATGGTACATACTGTTGTTGAAAACTAGGAGGATTGAATTGTTTCCCTCCAAACTGCTGATAAGGCTGTTGTACCGCATTCTGGTTGTTGCTCCAGCTGAAGTTAGGATGGTTGCAGTTGTTAGGATGATAAGTGGCAGAAACTGATTTCTGTGACCTCTGAAAGTTGCTCACATACTGAGCTGACTCACTAAATATAGCACGCTGCTCCGTTTCATGCGCACCTGCACAAAGCTCACAAATACTAATGATCTAATTAACTCCATAATTAGCCAAAAAATCCACTTTCATCGTTAACGCCTTTAGTTGAGCAGCTATAGCCGTAGCTGTATCCACCTCCAGAATTCCTGCTACCTTGCCTTGAGGTAGTCTATGAGTTGGGTTCTGATATTCATTAGTATCCATCAATTAGATTAGCTCATAAGCTTCATCATAGCTCTTAGCCCATAATGCTCCACCTGATGCTGCTTCGAGCATGGGTTTGGACTGCGCTCCCAAACCATTATAAAAGTAATTGATGATCATCCAATCAGGAATTCCATGATGAGGACACTTTTTAAGCATCTACTTGTAGCGCTCCCAAGCTTAACATAAAGATTCTCCCAATCGATGCACAAATTAAGTAAGAGCATTTCTGATTACAGCTGTCATCGCCATAGGGAAGAATTTAGTAAGAAACTTCTGAGCAAGATCCTCCCAAGTAGTGATGGAACCTGGTGGTAGAGAATGCAACCAACACTTAGCTTTATCCCTCAGTGAGAATGGGAAAAGCCTCAGCTTCACAGCATCTTCGGAAACATTATTGAACTTGAAAGTGTCGCAGATCTCGATGAAATCTCTAATGTGCATGATGGGATCTTCCGTTGGAGACCCCCAAACTGGACTGAATTTTGCACCATCTAAATCGTGCTAGATTTAATTTCAAAGGTATTAGCCACGATGGATGGTCTGACAATGCTAAACCAAATTCATTGATCTTTGGTTAAGAATAATCCATCAAAGCCTTCGAATTCTTTGCTTGTTCTCCTATTGTAATAATCACTTCTTTTTCAACTTTCTCAACTTCTTCAAAAACATCTTCGACTACTTCAACTTTGTCAATGTTTCCTTACGAGATTGACAACGTGTTCGCATACACGCTCTCTAGAGTACCTGAAATAAAAACAAAGTAAACAAGTAAGTAAAATATCTGAGTCAGTGAACTTTAACGACCACTAATGTCAAGCACATAAACTATTCTTGTTTCTTCTGTATCTTGAGCTACGTTTGTCAGAATTTGGCGATCCAATAGTCCACGCGAAGCTATCTAGATGCTTTTCAACATGAGAATGGCCTAGGCTTTAGATTCTGACCTCGTTTCAGCATATTTCCTTGAAAAGCTCATTTATTCAACCAACTAATTCCTGTAATGCAAAAACATAAAAACACATCAAAAATACCAATAACTTGAGTCTAAAACACCAATTTAAGCGTTTAATGAAGCGTTCCAAGTAGATATAAAATCCACTTATCACTAACCTCGATTTAGACACTCGTGATGGGATCATTAAGATGAATCATCTCCATTTTTTCAACAAATGCTTTATCCACGTACAATTTAAGGCACTGATTATTGACCTTAAATCTTGTTCCATCTTGTCCCATAATTTCAATAGCACCATGGAATTTTACTCCAGTCATAGTGAATGGTCCGGACCATCTAAATTTGAGTTTTCCCAAAAAAAGTCTAAGTCTTGAATTAAACTATAAGACCTTATCGCCAACTTGAAAATCTCTACTCAAGATTCCTTTGCCGTGCATCTTATTCGTTCTCTCCTTGTAAATTCGATAATTATCATAAACATCAAAATGAAGCTCATCTAATTCATTCAATTGAAGAAGTCTTGCTTTACCCGCGACTTCAAATCCATGTTGAGCTCTTTGATAGCCCAAAAAGCATGATGTTCAAGCTCAATCCAGAAAGTGACATGCCTTACCATAGACCAACCGGTATGGTTAAGTACGAGTGGGGGTCTTATAAGCTGTTCGATAAGCCCATGATGCATAATCTAACTTCAAGTATCAGTCTTTTCGAGACTTAGCCACCATCTTCTCTAGGATGCTTTTTATTTGACGATTTAAACCTCAAATTGGCCATTTTTCTGAGGATGATAAACTAGAAAATTCTTTTGAGTAATACTATACTTTTTCAACAAAGTTTCAAATTGTTGATGACGAAAGTGAGAACCTTCATCACTAATCACAGTCCTAGGAACTCCAAAACGTGGGAAGATAATATTTTTGAAGAGCTTCATGACAACTTTTGAATCATTGGTTGCGGATCCTATAGCTTTAACCCACTTAGACACATTATCAACAGCAACTAAGATGTATTTCATTCCACAAGAAGTTGGGAAAGGTCCCATGAAATCAACACCCCATACATCAAAAATCTCGACTTCTAGGATACCAGTATGCGGTAGGGGTGTACGTGGTTATGTTTGGTGCGGTTGGGAGGTTAATATCGCACCAAACCACATATAACGGTTTTCTTAAATCTCCAACTTCAGTCACATTTGCGGTTGCGGTTAGTCGTGACTTTTTGAACCGCACGATTACGGTTGGTGTGGATCGACTTGCGGTTCAACCATCAACTTTGTAACGCCTGTAAATATTTGATATGAATATAGTGTAATATAATATTCCATTTCATGCACTTTATAAATTTTTCAAGTAATGGATGTCAGAAGTTATGTGAATTCAATGTGTTCGTATACATTTTTCATTGTGTGGTATTATGAATATTGTTAGATTATTTATAAGCGTACGCAAGAAAATTTCGTTACGCAATTAATTAGTGTTTGAGTTTATTACGTTTAGATAATAATAGTTGCGATTAGACGATAAATGATAATGCATATGATAGCGGCTTAGAATCAAATTACTTGCACTTTCTTATGTGGCTTAGAGTTTTTAATCATATTTTTATGTGGCTTATATATTAGAGTATTAGTTTTAGAAAATTCTTTTAAAATATATTCTTGTTCAAATTTTTTGAAAACAATTTAATAAAACTTCTAAAATCTTATAGTATTTATGGTATTAATTTTGTGATTTATGGAGTTATATTTTATTTAATAAAATCCATTCTTTTTAATCATACTATTATTAATTAATAGATTACTAGTATACCCTTATATGCATTTTAGCTTATAATAGAGTCCAAGGCTAAGACCGTAACTTCCAACCCTACTAACTTGCTAGTTTACTTCCTTAACCTTGCATGCAATCTTGTCACAACTAGAAAGAGGGACATTTGTGTAAATACTCCAGTGCACTACCATTTTTAGTAACAAAACCAAGTGGAAGCACTCATTATTCACCTCACCTCCACTCAAACACCTCACCCTCTCCTCTCCTCTCTCCCTCTCGGACGAAGCACACCCTCACCCCACTCTTGCAATTTTTCTTCACTTCTTTTCATTTTCTTTCACTTCTCAAGATATTCAAGCCAAGATCTTCATCATTTAGTGGAGTAGCTTCATTTTGAGGTGAGTTATGTGCATGCATGTTGAAGAAGCCGAAGTTGAGGCCTTGGTTCTTGTGAACTCAAGATTGCAACCATGGTGACTTATAGAAATGAGCAAGATGATCTTGGAGAGGTGTTATACTTTTATTATTTCAAGTCATAATCTTGTTCATAAATATTTGGCAATGATGTCTTAAGATCCGAATGTTTAGAGTGTTGATCTTGGGTAGTTTTTTTATAAAAATGACCATGCATGTTATTTTTGAAAGTCTTGTTCATTAAAAATGTTGTTCTATCAAGTTTAAACTCTTGCATTGCATTTTTCCTTCAAGATACATTAAGTTTAGCACTTACATGTAGGATTTACACTTGCATGTTGGTTTACAAGTGGTTTCCGAAGTAAAGACCATACTTGTTGATTTTGTGCTTTGATACTAGACTTGTATGAGATGCATGCTATGGTATTTATTATAAAAATGCTAGATGAAGTATTCCATGATGATAAGTGATTATATTCAGTAGATATCAAGTGATTATTTTGGATATATGTTTCAAATTTTTGCTTAAAACTCAAAGATGTGATATTGCCAATATAGTTGTTCTTTTAACCTCTTGATAATTGATTTTTGTGAGTTGCATGCCATGATTCCTTTGATAAAATCCTAGTTTAGGTTATATATGATGAAATGAGTTTAAGGTCAGTAGGTGTCATAAAGTTAACATGCATGTTTACTTTGAATTTTTTCCTTAAAATGTTAAGTGATGGCTCGGCTTGTGATGTGTTACTTTGCTTGTCTTTATAATTGGTATTCATGATTAAGGAATTGTAAATGAACCTTGTATGTTGATAATCAGTAGGTGTAAGTTTAGGTTAAGACATTCCTTGGTTGGTTGTTGATTGTTTTAGGAGTAATGTAGGGAATTAAGGTGGAAGGAATCACATTAGTCTTGGTAGGGCAGACTTTTGTACTAGAAGTTTAGGTCATTTTAGATGAGTTTTAGTAAGGCCTTGGTAGGCCTGAACTCAGGGGAGTTGGTAATTGGTTCATACTTGAGTCCAGTAGCTTTAGAATCAATAAAAGCTTGCATTTGATTAGGTGCACACACACAAACCCGAGAGCAGCTCAGAACAGGGCAGATTTGAGTAAACTTGACTTTTGATTGATTATCATCATGTCATAAGTTAGGCCTTCACGGGGCCTTGGTATAAATAGATATAATAAAGTCTTAGGAAGCTTAAAAAGTCATTAAAACTAGTAATTGAACTAGATAAATGAGTTTTAATTTGGTAAAAACAGGGAAGTTTTGGAATCACGGGATGTAGTTTTCTGTTAACTTCCACTTAAGGCCTAGGGAGGCCTGAGTGAGGCCTTTGAGTCATTCCAACTTTGAGAGTCAGTTTAGTGTCTTAATAACCTTTGAGAGTTGGTTTGGAGTGAAGGTCCAATGTGGAGATACCTTATTTTCACCAAAACACCCAAGAGTCACCATTAGAGTTGCCTTTGGAAGCTTTAGAGAAGTGTATCTTTTAAGTGAGGCCTTGATGTCCAACCAATTGCTAAAGTTAGCTTAAAGTCATAAGAAGTCATAGGAGTCAGATTATATCAAAGGCCCAAGGTATAACTTCATATTTTTTCCAAGGCACACAATTGGTGCCAAGGTGTACATTCGGTAAGTTAAGTAGTGTGCATTGCACTTGGGAGTTATTTGAAGTGAGGAAAAAGTGCGCCTTACTAAATCTAGGTTGAGTTGAGGTCGTTAAAGGAGAATTAGGAATTTTGATCATGATATTTGTATGTTATATGGTTAATTTCTTAAGTAAATAAGGTCGTAAATAGAGTCTAGGTATGTACTATTGATTAAGTGATAAATTGCCATGCCATTTCTTACTATGTGTTATGAGATTTATGTGATGCCTATATTACTTTTAATTAGTAAAATTTAAGTGTATATAAATATGTATGTGTATATATGTATATAAATATATATTTATAGTATACGCGAAAGGGTAGTTAGCAAGTGTTGTAACGAGGATACTATTTATTATAGGTTCAAGTAGGAGGCCCGGAAAGGGGCCCATAAACGATTCCATACAAGTGCTCAGTAAGCGTAGTCCAGGAAAGTGAACTCTCGACTTATCTCTATAATTCTGTTTCTTGTGATTTAATACCCTGTGAATGCATGCCTACAGTTTTAGTAGAATTAAATAGTCCCTGACATCACCTAATGATTAGATCTTGGATTTAGTTAACCGCTTTCATACTTCAATTGACCCCTTTTCATCACATATTACCTCATACCCTCATGGATACCCTACAATAGTCCCTTAATATATCATGTGAACCCTAAACCCCTCACAAATTCAAATTATTTATTTGGGAACCCTGATCTTAATAACATTTCCTCAATTTTAGGAAACTTGTCACTTGAACCTTGACGATACCAACCCTTGTTATCTTATCCTTGATCAAGAACCCTTTGAAATTAAAATGAATCGATTAAAAGGAATTGTATGGTATGTTTTGTTAAGACTGAGGCGCCCGTCACTGTTAAAACATCAGTAGCAGGGAGCCTGATGGTTTTATATGGCCAATGTGTTCTGAGGATCCTTAATAGTTATGAATCACTTGTTATGTGGTTCGGAGCTTTGATGTGAGCTGATCACTCCTCATCGCTCATAGCGCCATGAGATTTCCAATTCCATTCACTTATTAAAAACTTGATCTTTTATTTGAGATTTCATATTGTTGATTATCTTCTGTTATCGTTTTATTGAGTATATGATGCATTGTTATTCACTGTTATTTACTTGCTAAGTGTTTTGCTCATTAATTTTGTTATTAATGATATCCCTCCAAGGAAACCCGAAGATGGTTCATTTCAAGCAAACCGCTTGTAAGACTTCTGGGGACTCGGGGTATGCCTACCGTCAGATGTTGGAGCAGGTGGGGAACTAGTAGTTCCCTAATGTTTATAAACTTTGGGTTTAAAATTTGGTAGTAATTTGTCTTAAGATATTTTGGTCTGTAATAATAAAGATGTTGGATGTTGTCCAAACTCATTCCTGTGGGTCCAGGGACTGTGGTTAAGGCTTGTAACTTTAATATTCTATCTATTCTATAGTACTTTATTGTTTAATTAAATATTATGCATATTTCTGCTAGTTAGTAGTATGGGTCCGTGACAGGTTGGTATCAGAGCCACATGTATGAGTCACTGAACAACATAAGATAGATGAATATTAGATAGGAATTTAGAGGATAGGATGAACTTAGATCATTTAGGTTTTTACCCTTTTATTTATAACTGCGTATATATATATAATTGTTTGACAGGCATCATCAATATCGACTCCCGGATTCCCTACTACTGTGTCATTCCCTCTTTACGAGCAGATGCTAAGAATGGTTGATCGACTAGAGGGCGAGAACGCGAATCTTTGATGTAGGGTGGACCAGTTGTACCGCGAGAACTTTGATGACGAGCTCAACCGACCCCGATTGATAGCCAGGCTTGAGGAGATCATCTAGATGGCTGAGGACAGATCGACACTGATGATTCCATACCGTGAGAGAGAAAGTCAGATCACTCTTACCACCATTGCCGATGAGCTTCGCCGAGTGATTAGCTGTCTCCGTGCCCCTGTTCCCCCACCACCCTCTTAGACGATCAGATAGTCCACTTTTTCCCAGCATTGTTGTTGATTAGTACTTTGATTTCCATTTCGTACCTTGTACCTGGATTATTTCGAGAAGATTTTATTTGCACTTTATTCTTGTTCGTACTTTATTCGCACTTTTCATTTGAACTAATGTTAAATTCGCACTTTGATTATCTCTATAATATTTCATCTCATTATCATGTTATATACTTTCTTAGATAGAATTTTGTTGTTTAAATTCTGTTGATCCCTTTAGAACTCGATCATTTTTAATCTTTCCCTAAGATATTGTTATGAATATGTTGTGAACTTGATTATAAATTAAACAAAACACCTTAGTAGATTTAACTTAGTGAATTTTGTAGCACTCGATGGATGATCAAATATAGTCCCGACGGATGATTCAGTATAGTCCCAACGGATGATGATTTGACATCCATCGAGTGAGTAGCTTATGTAATAATAAGTTTTGTAGCACATTTCTGCAAACAACTTTGTGTAGATTCTGTAGGAGCATATGAGTCATGTCGACTACTAGTAGATATGCAGAATAGGTTGATTAATTGAAAAAATGAGATTTCTTGTAATTCTACATAAGTGTAATTGAGTCAAGTGACAAATAGCTACCCGACGGATGATCAACAAAGCTACCCGACGGATGATCAACAAAGCTACCCGAAGGATGACAAACATGTACCCGACGGATGATAAAATTCAAATATCTGTTGACAGTGACAACACAGTCACATGCGTCGAGTGTTTGCAAAAGGAATGTGGCATCCTGTTTAGCAGGGATTTGAGAACAAAGAAGCATTTTCATGCTATTATGAAGATATTCAAAGATGCTGGAATAGAGTAGTGAAGCAGCATGGAGTTAGACCAGATATGTTTTATTTTATTATCTTGTCTTATTATCATGTAAACTTGGTGATATATAAACCAAGTGTAGCTAGTAGAACAATTAACTAAGCACACACATTTTCAGAGAAACATTTTCAAGCTGTCTTCTGTAGCATTTCTCTGTAAGTTTAGTTGTTCTATTTGTAAGCAGCTGTGAGCTATTCAAGCTTCAAAGAGTTCTCATTCGATATATATATATATATATATATATATATATATATATATATATAGATCTGGTGGATACTTTCAAATCCACCAGAAAGTTTTAAAAACTTGTGTTTTTATTACTTTGTGTTTTGATTCATATAAAGTATTTATTCCGCACTCTGCAAACACTTATATATTATCAAGTAAGAACTGCTTTAAAAATCTTGAAAAAGAAGCCATAATTACATTCAACCCCCTACTGTAATTCTTGTTGTATTGTTAGGGAATAACAAATATCCCTTGAATAAGACCTTATTACTTGATATTTACCCTTATTATAACTTGTGTATGCAAATTGGAACTGTGAATAAACTTTCTTATCTATATTCATAAACATGCCTCCCCGTAAAGCTCGCAACACCAATACCGGGGATCATGAAGATCCACCACCCAACTTGGCTCAACTTATGCAAATACTTCACCAACAATTAGTTGCCCTTGCTCAACAACAACAACTCCTTCAACAATAATTTCAACAACAACAACCACCTCTACCACCACCAACCCCTACAATTTTCAATCATTCCAAGCTGTGAACCCACCGGAGTTTTGTTAAACTCAAGACCCTGTAGAAGCCCAATCCTGACTTAAAGAAATGGAGAAAGCTTTCACGCTAGTTGATGTAAGTGAAGAAAAGAAGGTCGACTATGCGTCTTATTTTCAGAAAGGCGAAGCGAACTATTGGTGGGAGTCAGCCCGTGCTTTAGAAGAAGAAGAAGTTATCACTTTGGGTAGATTTAAAAAGATTTTCTTAAAAAAGTATATCCCGAGTTATATGCAGACTCAAATGGAATTGAAGTTCTTCGAATTGAAATAAGAAGGAATGACTGTGGGAGAGTATGAGAAGAAATTCACTGAATTGGCTAGGTTTGTTGGAGATTATGTCGACACGGATGAAAAGAGAGCGAAGAGATTTCAACAGGGATTGAAGCCTTGGCTACGAAGAAGAGTGGCTGCTTTTGAATTGGCCACATATGCTGAAGTGATCCAGAAGGCAATGGTAATTGAAGGAGAAAGCGATCAAAACTTGAAGGTGAAAGAGAGTAAGAAAAGAAATTTTGGAAGCAATGGTGAAGGATCGGCTCGAGGGAACCAAAGTGGCAAGAATTTCAAGAAGCTTGGATTCCGGAACCAGGGAAGACCCCGAAGCTTTAAGAAGGGTTATAATAAGAGTCAGAAGAATAGGGTTCAAGGGCCAAGTGGTCAAAGATCCCAGCAAGCAACAAATCCGGAGTGTAAATTCTGCAACAAGAGACACATGGGTAACTGCAATAAGGCTAACAACGTTTGTTACAAGTGCAATTCGAAAGGTCATTATGCGAATGAGTTTCGGAACCCGAAGCCTCCTGTTACATGCTTCAAGTGTGGAAAGACTGATCATATGTCTAGGGATTGCAAGACCCCCGGAAATAATAAGTTGATACAATTGACGGCCGCTCCTTACAATCAAGCAATGACATCTTCTGTTCCAACTCTTCAACTACCTTCAAATAAACTTTTTGAATCTACAACTCCGGTGTTCCCTCCTTCCTATCCTGCTCAGGCCATGAAATTCAACATGAATATCAAGGATTTTGTTCAGAGTTCTGAAGTTGTGGCAGGTACGCTTTCTATCAACAACATCAATGCTAAAGTGCTATTTAATTCTGGAGCTACTAGATCTTTCATATCTGAATCTTTTGTTGGCAAGTTGAATTGTGAAATTGAACCGTTAGTTGAACCTCCATCTATCATTATGGATAATCAAGAATAAGTATTTGTTAAAAATATTTGCCCTCAGTGTAAAGTAGAGATTTCAGGCTATAGTTTCCCTGCTTCCCTTATACCTTTTCAACTAGGAGAATTTGATGTTATATTAGGAATGGATTGGTCAGCATAATATGGTGCTCAAATAGATTGTAAGAAGAAGAAAGAGATTCTTAAGTCCCCTCAAGAAAAGAAAGTAGAGTTTATAGGGCAGAAACAAGTTAAAATATTTTTTACAATGATTCAAGCTAAAAAGTTGTTAAGACAAGGCTGTGAAGGGTATTTGGATCATGTAATGGATAGATCTAAGGAGACGCCGAATATAGAAGGTATCCCGATAGTTAACGAATTTCCCGATGTATTTCCTGACAAACTTCCTGGATTGCTGCCTGATCGTCAAATTGATTTTTCCATCGACTTAGCGCCCGACGTGAAACCTGTATCGAAGGCACCTTATCGTATGGCACCAGCAGAGATGAAGGAATTGGCCAAGAAACTACAAGAGTTATTGGATAAAGGAGTTATAAGGTCGAGTGTATCTCCGTAGGGTGCTCCAGTCCTGTTTGTAAAAAAGAAGGATGGAAGTATGAGACCGTGCATCGACTATAGAGAGTTAAACAAATTGACAATTAAGAATAGGTACCCTTTACGTCGTATTGATGATTTGTTTGATCAACTTATGGGAGAAGCTTACTTCTCGAAGATTGACTTACGATCGGGATATCATCAGTTGGAGATTAACCCGGGAGACATACCAAAGACTGCTTTCAGAACCATATACGAATATTATGAGTTTCTAGTTTTGGCATTCAGATTGACAAATGAGCCAGCCGCCTTTATGGATTTGATGAACCGAGTATTCAAGGAGTATTTGGACAAGTTTATCATTGTGTTTATTGACGATATTCTAATATACTCAAAGACCAAAGAAGAACATGCTGAGCATCTGAGAATAGCTTTGGAGACTTTAAGAAAGGAGAAGTTATATGCCAAGTTTTCGAAGTGAGAATTCTGGCTGCGAGAAGTTCAGTTTCTAGGATATATTGTCAGAAGTGAAGGTATTCGAGTTGATCCAGCAAAGGTAGAAGCTGTAATGAATTGGGAAAGGCCGAAGACCCCGACTGAAGTTAGAAGTTTCATGGGATTGGCTGGATATTATCGAAGATTTATGAAGGATTTCTCAAAGATTGTAGTACCATTGACAAAATTGACCCGAAAGAATGAGAAGTTTGAATGGATGGAAAGTTGTGAAAAGAGTTTTCAAGAATTGAAGCAGAGGTTAGTCACCGCTCCGGTATTAGCCCTGTCAGATGATCAAGGATACTTTGTAATATTCAGCGATGCGTCACACAAAGGATTGGGATGTGTTTTAATGCAACACGAGAAGGTGATAGCCTACGCGTCAAGACAACTTAAGCCCCTCGAGCAAAGGTACCCAACTCATGATTTGGAATTGGCTGCAATTGTATTTTCTTTGAAGCTGTGGAGACATTACCTATATGGTGAGAAATGCGAGATATATACGGATCACAAGAGCCTGAAGTATATTTTCACTCAAAAGTAATTAAACATGAGGCAACAAAGATGGTTGGAGTTGATTAAGGACTATGATTGCACGATCATTTATCATTCTGGGAAAGCAAATGTAGTAGCGGATGCTTTAAGTCGCAAGAAGAGATTGAATATGTTGACTATGGACCAAGAGTTATCAAAGGAATTTGAGAAAATGGGAATTGAGATTCGAGTTCCAAGTGCACCTACAGAAATGATTTGTACGATGACATTTTAACCAGAATTATTACAAAAGATTAAGAAGTGCCAAGAAGAAGTGATGAATCAAAGGATGAATGAGTTGACCGGAGAAGAGATTTGCACTCAAAAAGACAACCAATGAATTCTAAGATTCTCCTCAAGAATATGGATACTAAATGTGGAAGAATTAAAGAATGAGATTTTGAAGGATGCTCACAACTCAAAATTTTCTATTCACCCGGGAAGCACAAAAATGTACCAAAATTTGAAATAGAAGTTTTGGTGGTCGGATATGAAGAAGGAGATTTCACAATGGATTAGTAGATGTTATACTTGCCAGAGGGTAAAAGCCGAACATCAGAGACCGAGTGGGCTAATTCAACCCTTAGAGATACCTGAATGGAAGTGGGAGCACATTGCAATGGACTTTATAGTTGGATTACCAAGGACAAAATCTAATCACTACGCTATTTGGGTAATAATAGATCGATTGACTAAGTCGGCTTATTTTCCACCAATCAACGAGAGATTCTAAATGGACAAGCTGATTCATATGTATCTAAAGGAAATTGTCACTCGCCATGGAGTTCTAGTATCTATTGTGTCAGATAGAGACTCACGTTTCAACTCCAGATTTTGGAAGCAATTCCAAGAACATTTGGGAACTCGACTCAAGATGAGCACTGCCTATCACCCACAGACGGATGGACAAAGTGAGCGCATGATTCAGACCATATAAGACATGCTAAGATCTTGTGCTTTCGACTTCAAAGAATATTGGGATGAAAATTTGCCTTTGGTAGAGTTTTCGTATAACAATAGCTTTCATGCCAGTATTGGAATGCCCCCGTACAAAGCTCTTTATGGAAGGAAGTGTAGATCACCTATTTAATGGGATGAAGTTGGAGAGGAAAGGTAATTGGCCCCGAACTGATTCAACAATCGAAAGAAGCGGTAGATTTGATTCGAAATCGATTGATCGCGGCTCAGGATAGACAACGAAAGTATGTTAATACACATAGAAAGGATGTAGAGTATGAAATAGGAGAAACCGTTATGTTGAAAGTGTCGCCCTGGAAAGAGATAGCTAGATTTGGAAAGAAGGGAAAGTTGAGTCCAAGATTTGTCGAACCTTTTGAGATTTTGGGTAAAGTTGGAAAAGTGGCGTACGAGTTGGCCTTACCGCCTCAAATGCAGCATATTCACAATATTTTTCACGTATCATTGCTTAAGAAGTTCAACCCCGACACCAAATACATCATAGAAAATGAACCAGTAGAGATTGAGCCAGATGTGTCTTATGTCAAGCAGCCAGTTAGCATTTTAGATGGAAACTATAAAGTGCTAAGGAATAGAATAGTTCTTTTAGTTAAAGTTTTGTGGAGAAATCCCAAAGTTGAAGAGTCAATATGGGAATTAGAAGGTGATATGTTAGATAAGTATCCCCATTTGTTTGCTTAGATTCTGGGGACATAATCGTTTAAGGGGGGAAGGTTGTAACGCCTATAAATATTTGATATGAATATACTGTAATATAATATTCCATTTCATGCACTTTATAAATTTTTCAAGTAATAGATGTCAAAAATTATGTGAATTCAATGTGTTCGTATACATTCTTCATTATGTGGCATTGTGAACATTGTTAGATTATTTATAAGCATACGCAAGAAAATTTTGTTACACAATTAATTAGTGTTTAAGTTTATCACGTTTAGATAATAATAGTTGTGATTAAATGATAAATGATAATTCATATGATAGCGGCTTAGAATTAAATTACTTGCACTTTCTTATGTGGCTTAGAGTTGTTAATTATATTTTTATGTGGCTTATATATTAAAATATTAATTTTAGAAAATTCTTTTAAAATATATTCTTGTTGAAATTTTTTGAAAACAATTTTATAAAACTTCTAAAACTTATAGTATTTATGGTATTAATTTTGTAATTTATGGAGTTATTTTATATTTACTAATATCCATTCTTTTCAATCATACTTTTATTAATTAATAGATTACTAGTATACCCTTTCATGCATTTTAGCTTATAATAGAGTCCAAGGCTAAGATCGTAACTTCCAGCCCCACTAACTTGCTAGTTTACTTCTTTAACCTTGCATGCAATCTTGTCACAACTAGAAAGAGGGACATTTGTGTAAATACTCCACTCCACTACCATTTTTAGTAACAAAACCAAGTGGAAGCACTCATTATTCACCTCACCTCCACTCAAACACCTCACCCTCTCCTCTCTCCCTCTCGGCCGGAGCACACCCCCACCCCACTCTTGCCATTTTTCTTCACTTCTTTTCATTTTCTTTCACTTTTCAAGTTAGTCAATCCAAGATCTTCATCTTTAGTGGAGTAGCTTCATTTTGAGGTGAGTTTTGTGCATGCATGTTGAAGAAGCCGAAGTTGAGGCCTTGGTTCGTGTGAACTCAAGGTTGCAACCATGGTGACTTATAAAAATGAGCAAGATGTGATCTTGGAGAGGTTTTACACTTCTATTTTGTCAAGTCATAATCTTGTTCATAAATATTTGGCAATGATTTCTTAATAGCTGAATGTTTAAAGTGTTGATCTTGGGTAGTTTTTTTATAAAAATGACCATGCATATTATTTTTGAAAGTATTGTTCTTTAAAGATGTTGTTTTATCAAGTTTAAACTCTTGCAGGCCATTTTTCCTTCAAGATACATTATGTTTAGCAGTTACATGTAGGATTTAGCACTTCCATGTTGGTTGACAAGTGGTTTCCGAAATAAAGACCATACTTGTTGATTTTGTGCTTTGATACTAGACTTGTATGAGATGCATGCTATGGTATTTGTTATAAAAATGCTAGATGAAGTATTCCATGATGATAAGTGATTATATTCAGTAGATATCAAGTAATTATTTTGGATATATGTTTCAATTTTTTGCTTAAAACTCGAAGATGTGATATTGCCAATACAGTTGTTCTTTTAACCTCTTGATAATTTATTTTTGTGAGTTGCATGCCATGATTCCTTTGATAAAATGCTAGTTTAGGTTATATATGATGAAATGAGCTTAAGTTCAGTAGGTTTCATGAAGTTACCATGCATATTTACTTTGAATTTTTGTCTTAAAATGCTAAGTGATGGCTCGACTTGTGATGTGTTACTTTGCTTGTCTTTATAATTGGTATTCATGCTTAAGGAATTGTAAATGAACCTTGTATGTTGATAATTAGTAGGTGTAAGTTTAGGTTAAAACTTTCCTTGGTTGGTTGTTGATTTTTTTTGGAGTAATGTAGGGAATTAAGGTGGAAGGAATCGTATTAGTCTTGGTAGGCAAAATTTTGTACTAGAAGTTTAGGTCATTTTAGATGAGTTTTAGTAAGGCCTTGGTAGGCCTGGACTCAGGGGAGTTGGTACTTGGTTCATACCTGAGTCCAGTAGCTTTAGAATCAATAAAATGTTGCATTTTATTAGGTGCACACACACAAACCCGAGAGCAGCTCAGAACATGGCAGATTTGAGTAAACTTGACTTTTGATTGATTATCATCATGTCATAGGTTAGGCATTCATGGGGCCTTGGTCTAAATATATATAATGAAGTCTTAGGAAGCTTAAAAAGTCATTAAAACTACTAATTGAACTAGATAAATGAGTTTTAATTTGGTAAAAACAAGGCAGTTTGGAAATCAGAGGAGAAAGTTTTGTGTCAACTTCCAATTAAGGCCTAGGGAGGCCTGAGTGAGGCCTTTGAGTCTTTACAACTTTGAGAGTCAGTTTAGAGTCTTAATAAACTTTGAGAGTTGGTTTTGAATGAAGGCCCAAGCTGGAGATACCTTATTTCCAACAAAACACCTGAGAGTCACCATTAGAGTTGCCATTGGAAGCTTTAGAGAAGTGCATTGCATTTGTGTATCTTTTAAGTGAGGCCTTGATGTAAAACTAATTGCTAAAGTTATCTTAAAGTAATAAGAAGTCATATGAGTCATATTATAGCAAAGACCCAAGGTAGAACTTTATTTTTTTGCCAAGGCACACAATTGGTGCCAAGGTGTACACTCGGGAAGTTAAGTAGTGTGCATTGCACTTGGGAGTTATTTGAAGTGAGGCACAATTGTGCCTTACTAAATCTAGGTTGAGTGGAGGTCTGTAAAGGAGAATTAGGAGTTTTGATCATGATATTTGTATGTTATATGGTTAATTGCTTAAGTAACTAAGGTCGTAAATAGATTCTAGGTATGTACTATTAATTAAGTGATAAATTGCCATGTCATTTCTTGCTATGTGTTATGATATTTATGTAATGCATATATTACTTGTAATTAGTAAATTTTAAGTGTATATAAATATATATGTGTATATATGTGTATATATATATATATATATATTTATAGTATACGCGAAAGGGTAGTTAGCAAGAGTTGTAACGAGGATACTATTTATTATAGGTTCAAGTAGGAGGCCAGGAAAGGAGCCCATAGCCAATTCCATATAATTGCTCAGTAAGCGTTGTCCAGGCAAGTGAACTCTCGACTTATCTCTATAATTCTGTTTCTTGTGATTTAATAACTTATGAATGCATGACTACAGTTTTAATAGAATTAAATAGTCCCTGACATCACCTAATGATTAGATCTTGGATTTAGTTAACCGCTTTTATACTTGAATTGACCCCTTTTCATCACATATTACCTCATACCCTCATGGATACCCTACAATAGTCCCTTAATATATCATGTGAACCCTAAACCCTCACAAATTCAAATTATTTCTTTGGGAACCTTGATCTTAATAACATTCCCTCAATTTTAGAAAACTTGTCACTTGGACCTTGACAATACCAATCCTTGTTATCTTATCCTTGATCAAGAACCCTTTTAAATTAAAATGAATCGATTAAAAGGAACAGGATGAATTATTCTGTTAAGATTGAGGCGCCAGTCACTGTTAAAACATCAGTAGCGGGGAGCCTGATGGTTTTATATAGCCAATGTGTGTCGAGGATCCTCAATAGTTATAATCATTTGTTATGTGGTTCGGAGCTTTGATGTGGGCTGATCACCCCTCATCGCTCATAGCACCGTGAGATTTCCAATTCCATTCACCTATTAAAAATTTGATCTTTTATTTGAGATTTCATATTGTTGAATATCTTCTGTTATCATTTTATTGAGTATATGATGCATTGTAATTCACTGTTATTCACTTGCTGAGCGTTTTGCTCATTAATTTTGTTATTAATGCTATCCCTCCAGTGAAACCCGAAGATGGTTTGTTTCAAGCAAACCGCGCGTAAGACTTCTGGGGACTCGGGGTATGCGTACCTTCAGATATTAGAGCAGGTGGGGAACTAGTAGTTCCCTAATGTTTATAATCTTTGGGTTTAAAATTTGGTAGTAATTTGGCTTAAGATATTTTGGTCTGTAATAATAAAGATGTTAGATGTTGTCTAAACTCATTCCTGTGGGTCCAGGGACTGTGGTTAAGGCTTGTAGCTTTAATATTCTATCTATTCTATAGTACTTTACTGTTCAATTAATATTATGCATATTTCTACTAGTTAGTAGTGTGGGTCCGTGACAGACTTGTACGGCAAATGATAAATAAAAATATTCCATTACAATTATACTTATCAAATCTTAAAAATTTGTAAAAATAAAATGTACTACAAGAGTAGAAGTGGTTATTGCAAATTTTATATGGTTGTTTCTACGTTTAATGATATATATTATATCCCAAAGCCCTAAACTCTTTATCTTTTAATTCTTATATATGGCTGTTTCTGCGTTTGATGATATATATTATATATATTGCGGTTTTCGATTACAGTTTGACTTACGTGATTATTTAAATATCAAATCCGCAGTCAATCCATATATATGCGGTTCCTGTAATTTCAATTCGCATCCGATCCGTATTTTACGATTATCCGCAAAGAACGATGTGATTGTAAGCAGTGCGAGCGATTTGTACGATTGAGCGGATTACCTGTACAGCCCTAGTTTGTGGCATCACATGGCGTTTTGAAATATTACCTTTTCTTTGGCATGCATCACAAGCCATACAAAAATCATGAGCATCTTTAAATAGAGAAGGCCAAAAAACCCAGATTGAAGCACCTTTGCAGCGGTTTTAGAAAGACCGTGGTGCCCTCCACATGCTAGAGAATGACAATGTTTGAGAATGTCATTTACTTCAAACTCAAGAATATAATTACGAAAGATACTATCAGCGCACTTTCAATACAAGAAAGAGTTATCCCAAAAATATTGCTTAGCATCGTGATAAAACCTCTTTCGTTGTTGATAGGTCAAATCAGGAGGATGAATGCCACTCACACAAAAGTTTGCAAAATCTGCATACCATGGATTTTTAGTTACAACTGCAAATAAGTGATCATCTGGAAAAGAGTCATCAATAGGAGTGTCTGATGCAATATCTGATTTAAAACATAGCCAAGATAGATTATCTGCAGCCACGTTCTTAACACCTTTCTTGTCCTTGATTTCCAAGTCAAATTCTTGGAGTAATAGAATCCATCGAATAGGCCTCGATTTTGTTTCTTTCTTTGCCAAGAGATATTTCAGTGTAGAATGGACCGTATGAACAATGACTTTTAAAGCAATGAGATATGTTCAAAACTGCAAGAGCATAGACAACAACTAGAAGCTCCTTCTCTGTAGTAGCATAGTTCACCTGAGCTTCATCCAAGGTTTTACTTCCATAGTAGATAGCGTGCAATACCTTGTCCTTTCTTTGACCAGGAACTGCACCCACAGCATAATCACTTGCATCACACATGATTTCGAAAGGAAGATTCCAGTCCGGGGGTTGTATGATTGGTGCAATTACCAAAGCATTCTTTATCCTGTAAAAAGTCTCTAGACAAACATTAGTAAACTCAAAAGTGGCATCCTTAAGCAACAATTGAGTGAAAGGTTTTGCAATTTTTGAAAATCCTTTTATAAAACGTCGATAAAACCCTGCATGACCTAAGAAACTCCTCACTCCCTTGACATTAACAGGAGGAGGAAGTTTCTCAATCACCTCAGTTTTTGATTTTTCAACTTGGATGCCATGTTCAGATTAATATGACCAAGTACCACTCCTTCATTGACCATGAAGTGGCACATTTCCCAATTGAAAACCAAATTAACCTCTTCATAACATTTAAGCACTTTAGAAAGATTATGCAAACACATATCAAAATCAGAACCATAAACACTGAAATCATCCATAAATACTTCCATAATAGACTCAATGAAATAAGAAAATATGGCTGTCATGCAACGCTGAAAAGTAGCAGGAGCATTACATAATCCAAACAGCACTCTTCGATATACAAAGGTACCATATGGACATGTGAATGTAGTCTTTTCCGGGTCATCAGGGTGTATAGGGATCTGAAAGAACCCTGATTACCCATCCAAATAACATAAATATTTATGCTTTTCAAGTCTTTCAAGCATCTAATCAATGAAAGGGAGAGGGTAATGATCCTTTTTAGTGGCGCTATTTAACCTGTGATAGTCAATACACATTCGCCAGTCGATAACAACTCTAATGGAAATTAATTCATCTTTATCATTTCTAACCACTGTGGTTCCTCCTTTTTTAGGAACTACTTGAACCAAGCTTACCCATTTCGAGTCAGAAATTGGGTAAATGATGCCCACATCAAGTAGTTTTAAGACTTCCTTTTTAACAACCACTTACATGTTAGGGTTCAAGCAGCATTTTCCTTGTATGCAAGGCTTATGATCCTCATCTAGATGAATTCTATGCATGCAAAAGTCTGGGGTAATCCCTTTAAGATCATCAAGACTATACCCAATCGCTTTTCTATGTATATACAACACAGTAAGAAGCTTAGAAATTTGACCATCATAAAGATTGGAACCAACAATCACAGGACAAACTCATTATCACAAAGATATATATACTTAATATTAGATGGAAAAGGCTTTAATTCTAATTTCTTCACCTAAGGTTTATCACAAGAAGTAATATTGTTTGTTACCTCATAAGTTTGGCTTTGATTAGCCTTCCCATCCAACTCAAGAATCAATGAGTCAACTTCAGCATGTCCCTCCCCTTCTGAAGCTTCAAGCATAAGAACTGCTTCTAACGCATCATTCAACAAAATTTGTGGTAGCTCATCATGCACAATTTCATCAATGACATCAATCCTGCAACAAGTATTCCCAAGAAAAGGGGAATTAAGAGTAGAGGTTAGAGTAAAAGTAATTTTATCATCACCAACACTCAAAGTTAAAGTCCCACTTTTAATATCAATAACAACACCTGCAACACAGAGGAATGGCCTACCCAAAATAATGGGGATTTGGCTATCCTCTTTCATGTCCAACACTACGACGTCCACAGGAATATAGAATTTTCCAACCCTGATAGGCACATCCTCTAAAATATCCAAAGGATATTTTATAGAATGGTCCGCCATTTGCAATGTCATTTATGTGCATTTCAACTTGCCCATGTTTAATTTTGAAAAATCGAGAGAGGTATGACAGAGACGCTGATGCCTAAGTCACATAAAGCTTTGTCAATAAATATTGCACCTAAATGACAAGGGATTTAAAAACATTCAGGATCTTTAAGTTTAGGTGGAGACTTATTTTGTAAAACATCACTACACTCTTCAGTAAAAGCTACTGTCTCCAGCTCACCAAAATATCGTTTCTTTATCACAATATCCTTTAAAAACTTTGCATATGATGGAACTTGAAAAATTAAATCAGTGAAAGGAACTGTTACCTCAATACTCTTAACAAGTATCATGAACTTACCAAACTGTTGATCCACCTTTGTTTTGTTCATCCTTCTAGGGAACGGAAACTTACGCACAAATAGTGGAGGAACATTTACAATCTTCTCATTCTCAGATTTCTTACTTCCTTCAGTTCCACCCTTGTTTTTCTGATCAACATCATCCACCTTGTCATCTTTGTTGGTTTCCTTCTCTTTCTCATCAGTCACATCAACAGTGGGCATTGGAGGACCATCATAGGTAAGACCACTTCTAAGAGCAATAACATTCACATTCACTTTTGGATTTGTTGGTTGTGATGGTAAAGAGCCAGGCTGCCTTGTAGTTTAAGAACTAGCCAATTGTGCAATCCGAGTTTCCATCATCTTGTTATGTACTTTCATATCTTTAATCTCTTGCATCAATAATTTCAGCATCTCATTTGTCTGATCAAGTTGTGCATCTTGACTAGCTTGAGGAGCATAATTTTGAGGAGGCTTCTGAAATCCAGGAGGATTCATAGGTCCCTGAAAAGGCCTATATTGTTGTTGTTGAGAACTCTGATAAGATTGTTGATACTGTTTTTGCTGATTAGGCATAGGAAGATTTTGAGCATTATTGTTCCTATATGAGAAATTAAGATGATCTCTCCAACCAGGATTATAAGTGTTGGAGTAAAGATTATACCGCTGCCTTTGCTGAAAAACATTTGCTTGCTCCATTTGAAATTTTTGTGAATTCTGTAAATTGTATGAGCACTCATTACCCATGTGGCCTTGAATACCACACACTTCATAAACAAGATTATTCATGGGAGTCATGTATGACAATGCATTAATACTCATAGGAGGATAAGTAGATGCCTGCGAATTCTTCAATGAATGAATCTCCTGAGTTAATGCAGCGAGCTGAGATGATAAAAGAGAATAAGCCTCCACTTCAAGTTTACCCCCCTTCTTAGGTGCTCTTCGGTAATTGAAGTGAGGAGTAGTGAAATTTGCAATAAAACTATATGCATCATCAACTCCTTTGTCTAGAAATACACCACCTGCAACATTATCAACTGTACCTTTGATTTCAGGATCAAGACCATTGTAGAAGCATTTAATCAGAAACCACTTCTCAAGACCATGATGAGGGCATGCATGTTAAAGATCTTTGAATCTCTCCCAAGCATCTTTAAGAGACTCTCCATATTCTTGTTTGAAACCCGTCATCTTGTTAATCAAGTCATCAGTTATATTCGGAGGGAAAAAATCAGTTAAGAAAGCTTGAGCAATTGCATTCCACTTAGTTACATTGATATCATTCAACCATTTTTTAGCTTTGTTACGAAGAGAAAACCCGAACAACATGACTTTCAGTTGGTCTGCAGTGACACCCCGATGTTTGATGGTAGAGCAGAGTTGTTGAAACCTTTGCAGATAAAGTGTAGGGTCTTCAGAGAGAAGACCAGTAAACTGATTTTGTTGGATCATAGTGAGCAACGCCGGTTTGATCTTAAAATTTGTTGCTTCAATAGTTGGCATAGTAAGGCCAGTAGGCACACCACTCAGATAGGGTTGTGAATAGTTCTTCAAAGATTTAATAGGAACTTCTGCCGCCGAGATTTTATTGCCTTTCTTTTCTTACTCGATCTATGTATTACTGACAAGTAATCCCAAAATCCAGACTAAGAGGAGTTATTTCCGCTTCTTTACTGGACCTGGGCATCAACAACTAAAACAAGAAAAAGCAGTGAAATATGCCTCAATTGGACGTAAACCTCCAATGAGACAAAGGAAATAATTTTAAAATAATCAAACCAAAATCTATAGAAACTAGGCGTCTCTCCGGTAGTGGCACCAAAAACTTGATGTGTAAAATTATAATATCGCAAGTGCACGGTGTCTGTTGTTAGCATATGCGGGCAAATACGGGTCATATCCATAAGGAGACTATTTCAAGGATTTTAATTCAACTACTACAAATTGTTTTTGGATTAAATCGAGTGTTGTGAATTTCTAGCTAACTAAGTAATACAAATTTAATGTGATTAAAATCAAATAACTAAAGTCTAGGGTAATATAGGTTCACCATGCTTACACCAAAATATTTACAGAAATATAAAATTTATTGGGTCGAGTAATTAAAATAATGGTTAATCTCTCTCAAGCATTAACACCTTCTGAAATCTAATTAGGCTATCGCACTAATCCTCAATTCTGCTAATCGTATGTATGCCTCCAGTGATTAAAATCTCTCAATCTATTACCTCTATTTGCATACAATTAATCCACGATATTGGCCAATTACATTTATTAAACAAAAAACATATCAATTAGAACCACTCTTTACCCATTAAATTACTAACAAATCAAAGAATTGTCATGGTGCAAACAATAAGTCCTAGAATAAGACTACTCACTCATATTAACAATAAAAACAATAAGAACAATTATGAAAGCCATAGAATATATATGCTAATAAACAAGAAGAGATAAAAATACCTTAAACTTTGTATAAAGAAAAAACAATCAATCCAAGGTAAATCAAAGTGCATACAATGGAAGAGATGAAGAAGCCCAAAAACCTAGTTATGTGTAAAACGTACATATGTATTCTTATCTCGAAGCTCATAATAAAAACTAAACTATTTTTTCTAATAATAAAATCTGATCCTATTTTTTAGGTCCCAATATGTTTGTAAAAAGGGGGGTTGAATACAAACTTTACCGTTTAATTGAATTTAATGCGGAATAATAAAATGAAACAAAATTCAAGTTAAATAAAACTATTATTAAACTTGAAAGGTGTTACAATAACGGTATCGTTTACAAGGGATTAATCTCAAATAAATTATCAAAAATCTAGAATAAATTTAACATAAACTTTTTCTATTTTTGCAATAAAAAGATCAAATGCTAGAAGCAATTTGAGATTAAGTTCTAGGGATTTTGATCCGCTAGATAGTTACACAAGAACAAGAGAATGATTTCTAGTGGTTTAGATTTAACTTTAATTGCTAGAAATTAATGATCTTGATTTGCAGTTGAGAGATGAAATGCTTCTGCGGCCGCTGTTCTTTTTTATTCTTGAGTGGTTGAGTTGTATTCAATGTATGTAGAATGATATGCTGCTTCTGTCTTTAATAATTTAATCAACAGAACTGAATTGAACTGGCATGACAATCTGAGAATTGGCATGACTTTCGGTGAGACAATCTGATTGAACTAGCAAGAAAATCGGTGAGACAATCACTTGAACTAGCAAGATAATCGGTGAGACAATTACTTGAACTAGCAAGACAATCGGTGAGACAATCTGATTGTCATATCAGTTCAATTGATTGTCATGCTTAATTAATATTGAATATAAATTCAAAATCAATTCTGAAAATTCATAATATTAATTCAGAATTAATTAATCAATTAATTCAATTAATAAATAAATTAATATTTGCAGATATAATTTATTTTCTTAATTAAATTATATGACTTAATTAATTAATAGAGAATTAATACTAGTCTTGAACATCAACCATTCTTCTGAAAATCTTCTGAAAATCACTGAAAATTATGAATCAATTCCACCACTTCAATGTTGACACTCGATGTACTGTTCGGTTCATGAGTGACTAACTTTCGTGATGTTTCTTCATGTCTTGACTTTGATAACTTGATTTTCTTCAGATTAAATCCCTGTAATTATTTGATACCCTGACAAGATATCTGTCACTTGATTAAATCCTCAATCTTGATTTATATCACTGAGGCTTGATCAATTTCTTGAACTTCTTCCAGTGAAGCAATTCCTCAAGTCTGTAGATGAACATTATTTTTGAATCCTTTTACAGATGTTACTTTGAGAGATCTCTTTGATGGTAGATCCACTATTTACTTGTTACATTCTTATTTGAGTTGAGTTAAATCCTTGAATAAACAAATAGGCTATGACATATGCCTTTCAATCTCCCCCTATTTGTTTGTTAGACAATAACAACAAATACCTAGAGGATAACTCAACTAATAAATAAGAAAAAGATGTAAATAGAAATGCAAAGTAAATAGCAGAAAAGTTCTGAATTATATTTAACATTTTCCAGATTCCAAAAGAAATTGATGTTCCTCTAGAGTGAACATATCTTCAAGTAGTTTCATCTTCATTTCCTTGGTTCTTCAAATCTCTACCAGATAATACTTCTCAGTCTTGAAGTAATTATCAGCAGCTTCTTTTGTACAACCACATTTCCTGTTGAAAAGCGCATATCTCTCTTGCTTCTCCCCCTATGAGAATCAACGGCTTAAATCCTTCATTTACCACATCTCCCGTACAATAGGATCGGCAGATAAAAACCAATGGTACTCCCCTTTTGGAAAACAGCTTCTTCCCTTATGAAGAATAGTGATGAACCAAACCACTTCTTCTGATTACTAGGAAATCACCTTGTGTTTACCACCTCTCCCGAACAATAGGATCCATAGTTACAAACAACAATGGTGTGGTGTGGTGTACATGTGCTTTACCTTTTTCCTCCTCCATGCTATTTCTCCCCCTTAGTTGAGGAATCCTCTAAACTATTACTTAAGCTTTTATCTCCCCCTTAGAGAAGGAATGTATGTCGTTGTCTGAAGGAGTTCTCATATTTCACTTGGTTGGAAAATAAATAACAAGTAGTTTCTCTTTCTTCCTCACTGTGAGTGTGTGATTCTGTTTAGTGTACCTCACATGTGTTTCACTCTTCTCTCCACTCGTGTTTACACTCATTCTCACAAGTGTATCACTCCTCTCATAGCTCCAAAATTCAGTTGTACCTGCAAGGAAAATCACCTTAGCCATCCTTAAGGAGGTCACAGGTGGTGCAATAGAAGTTCACAAATCCCCATCCTTGTTAAACTCGTCAGATGAATCTGAGTCATAATCTACAAGTTGCTAGTTTCCCTTTTAGGGTTCCATATTTGAACTCTGGGAAGGTAAAAAATGATCCAATGAATTTAGCATAGAGATCAAAGTTCCCTTCTAATGTCTGTGAAGACATTTCCTTGTGACTCATCAGGTAATATCTGAATCATTGTCAACAAGTTGCCAATCTGTGCCTATGTCAGATCCACTATCCGTAGATGCATCATTGACTGATACTTGTCAAGTACTTTAGATACCAATAATTATGTTGCATCCTATTTAAAATATTAAAATAAGATATCAATGAATTAAATACCAATTATCTATCAAAAAGATATCAGCATTCAATTTCATATATCATACAATTGTTAACTCCTAACAACTGTAAAAAAACTTAATAACATAGAAATGCAAAATACTTAACTAATATTTACAAATCCAGAAAATACAAATAAAAACTTATATTAATATAGAAAAAATAAAGAAAATATTTACAAATTAAAATATTCAGAAATAACTATATTTTAGTCCAAAAATAGATTTCTTTTGAATTTTAGCAAATAAAAATCATAGAAAAATATTTTTAGAGAAAATAAAATATTCTGAGATATTAAAATTGACAAGTTGGATAGATAAATGAGATAAGATAATAAAATCACATAGAATAAGCAAGAAATATGTTATAAATGATAAAATAAATTTGCGAATGAATTTTTCATTCATGAAAAATTCATTTGTAAATTCATTCAAGAACAGATCTAAGATATTAACTAGTTTAATCACTAAAACTATTCAACATACCCAATTTACCAACTAATCTGGTAAATGTGGATTCATCAAGAGATTTAGTGAAAATATCTGCTATTTGTTCTTCTATTGGAACAAAAAAATATTTCAACAGTACCATTCATGACATGCTCTGTAATAAAATGATACCTGATGTCGATGTGCTTGGTCCTCGTGTGTTGCACATGATTGTTGGTGATGGCTATTGCACTTGTAATATCACATAGAAAAGGAATTTTGTTCAATACAGAGCCATAGTCCCGTAGCTGGTTCCTAATCCACAAGATCTGAGCACAGCAGCTTCCAGTAATAATATATTCAGCCTCGGCCATTGAGTTGGAAACTGTTTGTTGTTTCTTGATGTACCATGAGACTAGCCTGCTACCTAGGAATTGACAACTCTATGAGCTGCTTTTCCTATCAACAACACTTCCTGTGTAATCTGAATCTGTATATCCAACAAGGTTAAAACCAGTTTCTTTAGGGTACCAAATACCTAGATTTGGTGTTCCCTTAGGATATCTCAATATTTGTTTTACAGCAACGAGATGAATATCTCTAGGATCCGCTTGCAACCTTGCACATAAGCATGTAGCATACATAATATCTGGTCGACTTGCAGTAAGATAGAGTAATGAGCCAATCATACCTCTGTAGCTTGTGACATCTACCTTAATGGAGTTTTCACATGGTCCAAGCTTGACAGCTGTAGATGACGGAGTCCTTGCTGATGCAGAATCCTCTAGATTGTACTTTTTGAGGAGTTCCTTGAGATACTTGGATTAAAAAATAAATATTCCATCTAACCTTTGATTTACTTGTAATCCGAGAAAGATCTTCAGCTCTCCCATCATGCTCATTTCAAATTTGCTGATTAACTTAGCAAATCTCTTACAGAGACTATCGTTAGTAGACCTAAATATTATATCATCCACATAGACTTGGACTAATATAGTATCATTATTATGTTTTTTAGAAAAGAGAGTTTTGTCTATGACATCTCTAATAAAGCCATTTTCAATAAGAAATTCAGAAAGAGTGTCATACCATTTTCTCGGAGACTGTTTGAGACCATAGATAGCCTTAAAAAGAAAGTAGAAAAAATCTAAATGATCTGGATCTTCAAAACCAGGAGGTTGCTCTACATACACCTCTTCATCCAGCTTTCCATTCGAGAATGCTGCGAATGCCAGAAATATCCTGATGGCCTCAAGTCTAGCCACTGGAGCATAGGTTTCATCATAATCAATGCCTTCAGCTTGAGAATACCCTTTAGCTACCAGTCTTGCTTTGTTTCTTGTAAGCACACCATCTTCATCTAGTTTATTCTTGAATACCCACCGAGTACCAACAACTTTCTTGTGTGTAAGTCTAGGTACCAGTTTCCAGACTTGTTGATGTTCAAACTGATTGAGTTCATCTTGCATAGAAATCACCCAATCTGGATCAGTCAGTGCTTCCTCAATCTTCTTAGGTTCTATCTCAGAAAGAAATCCTGAGAACATACATTCATTTTGAGTAGCACGTCTAGTTCTGACTCCAACATCTAGATCACCAATAATCAACTCAAAAGGATGAGCTTTATTCCAGACAGTCTGTCTGGGAAGATTTGATCTTGATGATTCGCCTTGAAATATATTGGGATGTTGTGTCCTACTAGTTGATCCTTCAGCATCTCCCCCTGAGTTGTTGCCAGGTTGACTTGATGATTCTCCATCAGTAGCAGTGGTATCTCCATTGTTGCCAATGTTTCCATCACCATTACCTTGGGTATCATCATAATTAACAGGTTCTTCACCAGCAGCAACCTCAGGTTCTTGATCATTATTTGACTCTGAATCTGATATATCATCAAACTTCAGTTTCTCAGAAGGATCCTCAGTTTGGATACTTGGGAGTTTAGTGTCATCAAATGTAACATTGACACTTTCAGTTACTCTATGTTGATCAATGATATACACCCTGTATGATCTTCTTCCATACCCAACAAAAATACCCTCATATGCCTTTGCCTCGAACTTGCCAAGACGATCATCTCCATCCTTGAGCACGAAGCATCTGGCACCAAATACACGAAAGTATTTGATAGAAGGTTTCTGTTCATTCATAATCTCATAAGGAGTATTCATGAAGTCCTTGTTGATTAGAATTCGATTCTGGAGTATAACATGCAGTATTGACAGTTTTAGCCCAAAAGTACATTGGAAGACCTGATTCACTTAACATAGTTCTTGCAGCTTCAATCAATGTATGATTCTTCCTTTCTACCACTCCATTCTGCTGAGGGGTTCTAGGAGCTGAATATTTTCTGGTAATCCCTTTGTCTGTACAGAATCCATTGAGAAGTGAATTCTTGAATTCTGTTCCATTATCTGACCTTATCGCTCTAACAGGGACATTAGAATCTAACTCGATCAACTTGATATAATCAATCACAGCTTGTGGAGTTTCATCCTTAGAGTGAAGAAATAAAACCTGTTAGGAATATATGTGCATTAGTTTGATGATATGTTTAACAAAACACTTAAGTAGAAATCTAGTGTTTGTAGCCTCAACGGATAAGACCACTTTGGCTATCCGTTGATGGTGTAGCTTTACTTAGAAATAAGTCTAGTGTTGTAGCACATTTCAGTCTCTGAATTTGAGATATAATTCTTAAATGTTGAGGGAAATTATAAGTCATGTTGACTACTAAAGGATATGCAGATAAGAAGGCCAATTGTAAATATTTCATGCCTTGTAATTTTGTATAAATGAAATGGTGTCAACGGATAACTTAAAGACCTTCAACGGATGAGAAACAAAGCTTCAACGGATGTCTCTAAAGCTTCAACGGATAACATCCTTCAACGGATGAGTGCATCAACGGATAGAGCTTCAACTGCTAACACATCAACGGATAAAGCCATCAACGGATGAAGGCTTCAACGGATGTTCTGTTAAATAGCAGTTGACAAGTGGTAGTTGTACCTACAAACAGAGGCACATGGGTTGCCAGAGACAATTGAGATGTGGTAGCCTATTTCAGGAACATCAGAAAAAGCAGCCGTTCTACTCTAGTATAAAGAGGCAATAGTCAACAATGCACTGGAGTAAAATGGAGAAGAAACAAGTGGAGAACTTATTTTATTATTGTACTTTTATCTTTGTCTTCACTTGTAAACTTGGTGCTATATAAACCAAGTAGCAGCTAGTAATTAGAAAGGAATTTTTCCAGAGTTGTTTAGAAAAATCTTGAGAAAAATTATCTAGTTTGTACTAGGATGCAGCTGTGATCAACTTCTTGAATCACAGATTTTCTGAAATACCATCTCTGGTGGAACAACAAATCCACCAGAAAAGTTTTTAAGGTCTGTTGTGTTCTGTACTTTTGTGCTTGAATATATATCTGTCTGTATTAGCTTAAAGCAATTCACACACTTGTTTATCTTAAACACACAGCCTTTGAAACTGCTCAAAACTTGAAAAAGTTTTGAGATTTACATTCAACCCCCCTTCTGTAAATCTCATTGTTAGTTCACTAGGAATAACAATTGGTATCAGAGCAGGCTCTTGACATACAAAGAGTTTAAAGTTCTTGGAAACTAACAAAGATGAGTAAGAAGGATATTGGAGTAAAAATCCCAGTTCTTGACAAAGACAGTTATCACCATTGGAAGGTGAAAATGCACCTTCATCTACTCTCCCAAGATGAAGGTTATGTAAACTGCATTGAAAATGGTCCTCATATTCCCCACAAAGTAGCCACAGTTGCTACAGCCACAATTGTTGTTGGTCAATCCATTCCAAAACCTAGAGCAGAATGGACAATGGAAGACACAGAAGAAGTCCACAAGGATAAGAAGGCTATGAACATTTTGTTTAATGGTCTTGACAAGGATATGTTTGATAATGTGATAAATTGCACAACTGCCAAAGAGGTTTGGGACACAGTTCAGCTACTGTGTGAAGGTATAGAACAAGTAAAAGAAAACAAAATGCAGCTTCTCATTCAACAGTATGAGTATTTTCATTTTGAAGAAAATGAATCTTTAAATGACACATTCAATAGATTCCAAAAGCTATTGAATGGACTGAAGCTGTATGGTAGAGTGTACCAGGTGAAGGATTCAAATCTTAAATTTTTAAGATCCTTGCCAAAGGAATGGAAACCCATGACTGTCTCCTTGAGAAACTCTGAAGATTATAAGGACTTCACTCTTGAAAGATTATATGGAATCTTGAAGACTTATGAACTAGAGCTGGAACAGGATGAGGTATTGGAGAAGGGAAGAAAGAAAGGAGGTTCAGTTGCCTTGGTAGCTGAAAATGAGAAAGAATGCAGACAAGAAACTGTGAGATCAACATTAAACTCCAAAGATGGCACAAGCAAATCAGAATCAAGCAAGGGTAAGGAGCAAGTTGCTGAGAATGAAGACAACTCCAGCCAAGATGACTCTGATGGTATTGATGAGCATCTTGCATTTCTGTCCAGAAGATTTGCAAAGATGAAATTTAAGAAAAACACTAGAGCCACTAAACTTCATAAGAACATGGTGGACAAATCCAAGTTCAAGTGTTTCAATTGTGGTATAAGTGGACACTTTGCAAGTGAGTGCAGAAAGCCAACTACTGAAAAGAAGAAATTTGACCAAGTAGATTACAAAAAGAAATATTTTGATCTGCTCAAGCAAAAGGAGAAGGCTTTCATTACTCAAGAAAAAGACTGGGCAGCTGATGGAGAAGAAGAGGATGAAGATGTGGAATATGTCAACTTGGCTCTCATGGCTGATTCTGAGGAAAATGAAGTTAGTTCATCAAGCAACCAGGTAATCACTACTGATTTAACACAGCTTACTAAAGAAGAGTGCAATGATGCTTTTAATGACATGTCTACTGAATTGTATCACTTGCGTGTGTCTCTTAAATCTCTTGCTAAAGAAAATAGTAGGATTAAAGAGAACAATCTGTTTTTAAGTAATAGAAATGCTGTGTTAGAAGATAAGTTGATTGACCTAGAGAAAACTAAGCTACATTGTATATCTGTTGAAAATGAACTAGCTGAATCTGTTAAGAAAGTAGAAATACTTTCTAATCAATTAGAGAGAGAGCAAGAGGTGATTAAAGCCTGGAAGACATCTAGGGATGTTAGTGCTCAAATTGTCAAGGTACAAGGAATTGAATCATTTTTTAAGGCTGCCTGGGATAAAAACAAAAAGAAAATGGAATTAATTGATGGGCTGTCAACGGATGTGGAATCAACGGATGATGAAAATTATCCGTTGAAGGAAGAAAAGGAGCATCCGTTGAAGGTTCCTCAATTAAAACAGGCAGATGTTTCTAAAAGTGAAAATCTAAAGAAACTCAACAAAAAGTTTGGTTCAACTTCCAAGAACTTTGTCAAAGAAGAAGCAAGCACATCCAAAGATTTCAGTAAGGTGAATATAGGACACATGACCTTAGAACAGTTAAAGAATAGGCTCAAAGTGGTTGAGGATAAAAAGGAAACTAAAAGGAAATCTAATAGAAATGGGAAGGTAGGGGTTAACAAACATAACAATTACACACCTGATAAGTATGCTCCTAGAAAAAGCTGTGTGCATTGTAATAGTGTTAATCATCTATCTGCTAATTGCAAATCTATTAAGAAAACTCCCATACATGTACCCTCTTCCATGCCTAATATGTCTGCATCACCTCTGCATGCTATGCCTGTTATGTCTCAACAGAATCCTTATGCACATTTTGCAAACATGCCATATTTTAACAATCCTTATCTTGCTGCATTTAGTATGCCTCAAATGCCATACAATATGCCTATTTGGAATAACATGTTTGCACAATCCATGCCTTATCAAATTCCAAATGTGCTAAATGATTCTGTGACTAACCCTACACCTCAACCAACTACATCTAAGATCAAGGTTGACTCAAAGTTACCTAAGTCTAAAGATGCAGGAGGAATGAAGTCTAGGAGAAAGGCTAACATGAATGGACCCAAGGAAACTTGGGTACCAAAATCAACTTGATTGATTTTATGGTGTGCAGGGAAACAGAAGAAATCTATGGTACTTGGACAGTGGCTGTTCAAGACACATTACAGGAGATTTCTCCCTGCTCACAGAGTTTAAGGAGAAAGCTGGCCCTAGCATAACCTTTGGAGATGACAGCAAAGGGTTTACTATGGGATATGGCTTGATTTCAACAAGGAATGTCATCATTGATGAAGTTGCATTAGTTGATGGTCTCAAGCACAACTTATTGAGCATCAGTCAACTATGTGATAGAGGGAATACAATTTCCTTCAATTCTGAAGCCTGTGTTGTCACCAGTAAGAAAGACAACAAAGTGGTTCTAACTGGAGTTAGAAAAGGAAATGTGTACTTAGCTGACTTCAACTCTACTGATGCAGAATCTATTACTTGTCTCTTCAGCAAAGCAAGTCCAGTTGAAAGTTGGCTATGGCACAAGAAGCTATCCCACTTGAATTTCAAGACAATGAATGATCTAGTCAAAAAGGACTTAGTTAGAGGAATTCCTCTTGTTGAATTCTCAAGGGATGGTTTGTGTGATGCTTGTCAGAAAGGCAAAAAAAAGGAAAGCATCATTCAAAAAGAAGCTTGAAATAACAATTGATGAACCATTACAGCTGCTACATATGGATTTGTTTGGACCAGTCAATGTATTGTCAATTGAAAGAAAAAGATATTGCTTAGTGATTGTAAATGATTTCTCAAAGTTTTCATGGGTCTATTTTCTTGGATCAAAGGATGAAGCAAGTGAAATCATTATCAATCACATCAGGCAAGTCAATAATCATCCTGACTTGAAGGTTAGAAATATCAGGAGTGACAATGGAACTGAGTTCAAGAATTTAACAATGAGGCTGTTCTGTGAAGAAAATGGAATCATGCATGAGTTCTCAGCTCCAAGAACACCTCAGCAAAATGGGGTAGTTGAAAGAAAGAACAGATCTTTAATTGAGGCTGCTAGAACAATGCTTGAAGAATCAAAGTTACCAACATATTTCTGGGCTGAAGCTGTTAATTGTGCCTGCTACACTCAGAATATTTCTTTGATCAATCAAGCTAAAGGCATGACTCCTTATCAGTTGTTCAAAAGAAGAAAACCAACTCTAAACTTTCTTCATGTCTTTGGATGTAAATGCTTTATACTGAGAAATCAATCTGACCATAAAGGGAAGTTTGATGCAAAGGCTGATGAAGGGATATTTGTTGGTTACTCAGCTGGAAAATCTTATAGGGTCTACAATCTAAGAACCAACATTGTTATGGAATCTGTGCATGTTGTGTTTGATGATAAAAAGATTGATGGACTAACAGATGAGGGACACCATGAGAGACTCAAATTTGACAACATTGAGATATATTGTGATGATAGTGAAGAGGAGACTGATAGAGATGACACTTCAAAAGGGATTCAAAACATGCCCTTGGAAAATGCACAAGATTCTGCATTCGTTGATAGAGGCAATGCAGTATCCGTTGAAAGACATAGTGTATCGTCCATTGAAGTACAAAATGAAGCATCCGTTGATCATAGTTCATCAACGGATAATCGATTTACATCATCAGTTGATAGAACTCCAAGTTCCCTGCAAAGGACCAACAACTCAGGGGGAGTTTCAACTAATCAACACTCTGTCTCACATCATGACAATACTGAGGCCACCTCATCTAGAGTATATCTTCCACCTCAAAGGAAATGGACCAAGAATCATCCCTTTGAACTGATCATTGGTGATGCATCATCTAAAGTGCAAACAAGAAAAGCTACTCAAGATGAATGTCTGTATAGTAGTTTTCTATCTCAGGAGGAACCTAAGAAAGTGGAAGAAGCTTTATTGGATCCAGATTGGATATTAGCTATGCAGGAAGAGCTGAACCAATTTGAGAGAAACAAAGTTTGGAAGCTGGTACCCAA